>NC_134779.1:88034390-88044390 GCF_046742065.1 Oratosquilla oratoria | reverse complement strand
GAATTCTTTGGGATTCTCTTTGGATTTCTCAGCGATGTTCATTTCGTATTGTCGTTTTCTTTTTCTTATTGTCTTTTTTAAATCTCTCTGTATTGATACATAACTTTCATAGTCATTAGATGCACCCGAGCACTTATATTTCTTATAAGCCTGTCTCTTTTTAGCAATACTTTTTTCAGTTTCTTTGTCGAGCCACTTTGGGCGAGCCTGATTTGGTGGACGTCTGTCCTTAAAAGGAATGTAAGTTTGAATCATCTTAGTGAGCGTATTTTGAAATATTTCCCACATCTGATCTACAGGCCTTTCGTTTAATTTTGCCTCCCAATCTGTAAGCTGAAGCTCCTGACGTAGTTCTATGAACTGAGCTTTACTGAAATCGGGTATTTTAGAAGCACAAGTATCTATTCTAAAATTGTTTAGGAGTTTGAATCTGACTAAGTTGTGATCGCTATTTGCAACAGATTCACCGACTTCTACATCAGTTACCATGCTTTCGCGGCTAGTGATCAATAAATCGAGTAAGTTTCCATATCTTGTGGGCTCTTTTACATGCTGAATTAAGTAACTGTCACCAAGAAAATCAATCAAGCGACTACCTATATGGCCATGTTCAAGGGTCATCCAATCAATGTCAGTAAAATTGAAATCACCCATTATCAATAAATCCCGGTTGCAGAAACTAGACAGTTCTTGAAATAACAGTTTGTCGTCTGCTAATGATAATGTCTTTGGCCTATATATTACACCTATATTCATTTTTTGCCCATTTGTTTGGGTTAACTCTACCCACAAACTGTCATATGCATCCTGTTTCACTTTCTCTAAAACACAAGCATGAACATTGTTTTTAACGTACAGTAGAACACCCCCACCTTTCTTGTGGTTTCTATCCTGATGAAAGTGTTTAAATCCCGCAATATTAAATTCGGCTTCGAACTCTGTACCATTTAACCATGTCTCAGTTATTCCTATCATATCGAGATTTTCGCTTTTGACATACGCCTGTATTTCTTGAAATTTGTTCCTAATACTACGAGCATTAAAGTACATAGTTTTAAGAAACTCGTGATTATTTCTTTTTGACACATTTTGAGTTTCAATATCATGTCTTATATTATCATTTTGTTTTTTATTTATGCCTTGCTCTATATTATTATTATTTGGTCCTTCATTGACATTCAATGCCTCATTAACATTTCTCCTATCAAAATTAACATTTCCTACTACTACTACTACTACTACTACTACTACTACTACTACTACTACTACTACTACTACTACTACTACTACTACTACTACTACTACTACTACTTTTTTTTTTTAACGACCTCCATCCTATTGGAACTGTGTGGTGGAAGCAGCAGGGTGTGTCTTCCACAGACACATTTCATTGGCCCCTCTCCCGCCAATGACTGTGGTCGACGACCTTTTTATTTGTCTATTTATTTATTTATTTTTAATAATGCCTAGTACAAAAGTTCATTTATCCTACTGTCAACCACCGTCTGCTCAAAATCCAGGTTTTGTATATGTGTTGATTTGGACGGTGGGGACCTGGTACCTCTCAGGCATAGGAGGGCTGATCTTAGGAGTGAGAATGATAGTCTACATCTCACCCATGAAACAATGCTGCTTTTTGGTTGTTTCTTTTCAGCCATTACCTCAGCCAGCCGAGCGTAGAATGCCTTTGCTCTAGGACCCATCCCACCTGAAGTCGTAAAGGTTATAGGAGTGAATGAGCCCTGGTCTACATTCCGTATGCGCTCTTCGTACATCCTGATCTTCTCATACTCGTTCCGAGAGTGGGATGCCTCAATAGTTAGGTTGCTGTAACAGGGGGCCATCGGATAAAAAATTCGCATGTCAAAGAAAGCCAATTGTCCCTGTGTCCAGAAACCTCTTGCGCTGACATCCACTCTTGCTTCATCTGATGTGTTGGACGTGCGGTATCTTAAGTTCTCCCCTCCTAGTGGGAGTAATGTTGGTTCGATAGTCACATCCTTGCACACCTCCTGAAGCATTTGGGCAGTGAGATCTCTTACCTCATCGTGTCGCATGCAAATGAATCCACCTTGCTTGCATATCATCGCATGGTCTGGAGTAAATTGTACACCACAGGAGCATCTGTTTGGCAGCCCTCCTAATGGCCATCCATACCTCAGGGAAATGGCATCCGCGAATTCTCTTTTGTTTAAGGTGAATCCCTTTGCCCTGATTGGTAGTGCTGTCAGCCAATTGGACGCCCCAACTTCCTGCGCCATTGTTATCTTTCTTTTTATATAATTCGATAGCCGAGCTAGAAGTGCTTGAAGTTCCTCTTTCTGCCTCTCCTCTCTTCCCTTTGAAATGTTTCTTCTAATTTCCCTAATTTCCTCCATGATAGTCTCCTTCCGTTGATCTTGTGACACGATGTTGTTTGTCAATGAGGACGTGAGTTTCATGGAGTTTTGGTGTTCTGTGTCGGCAAGGCTTAGCGGGTTGGAGATACCTAGCCCTCCCATTCTAGGTGGAAGTTCCATAAGTTTTCTTTCCTCTTCGTTTATTGTCCGTCCGTTTGTGATGGCCGGTATTAGCTCGTTTCTGATGTTTTCTTCAAGGGGTCTTAGTAGGTCGGTGATGTTCGGTACCGTCCTTAATATGTAGTTCCACTTATGTTTAACCCCATATATGAATGCGGCATATGCCGCCTGCGGTTCGGTCTTTGCAAAGTTGGCTAGAGTCCTAACTTCCGCCACCCATTCGTTAACTTTCTTTTCAACATATTGCTTTTTAAAGGATTCTGAGCCGATCACTGCACCGAGATGTCTTTCCCCCTCTTTTGTTACCTTCACTTCACTGTTCTCAAAGAGGATTCTGGCATTGTTAAAGTACTCTGGCTTCACTATGAGGACAGATTTCTTTGCATTCGGTATGTAACCTAAGCCCGGGCCGTGTGCCAACACCAGATCCCACCACTTTTTTAGGTCAGCTACTTTTCCTGCACCCGTGAGATCATCTGCATATGCTACCTGTTTGACCCCGGTGTCCTCATATTGTATCTTCTGCTGCAGGTGCATAAGACTACTACTACTACTACTACTACTACTACTACTACTACTACTACTACTACTACTACTACTACTACTACTACTACTACTACTACTACTACTACTACTACTACTACTACTACTACTACTACTACTACTACTACTACGAGCGGATGTACGATTGTTTGCTCTTGTCCCGAACTTGTCATTCTTCATATTTTTAGGATAATTTAGCGTTTTGGCTAGTCAATAAATCATAGCCTTCCCCACCCTTCTGTTTCCGTTCCTTTGAGAATGGACTTGGAGATATTAATTCGAGGAGTCACCGTTTAGTAAACCCTCCCCTTCCTTTTCCTGTTCAGCCAACATTATTGTAATTGTTCAGTAGAAATGTGAATGTAGAATAACCTAAATTTCCTGCTCGGAAATTGAAGTTCAGATTTCAATAATCTCATCTTGGTGTTTATTTTCTGACCTCCGAGAGTCTCTCTCTCTCTCTCTCTCTTTTCTCTCTTTTTTTTTTATTAAGTGTTAGTTGATGAAATAATATTTCCATGGCTCTTAAAAATGTAGATTAATGGTACATAATATAATTTTCTGGATGACTAGGTCTGATAATTACTTGGGAACTAATGATAGAGGTAGATAAGATAGAAGGTTAATTGACCGACCAGCTAAATAAATTGTAGCTACCTCACCAGACCTTTGATACTCTATAAAGTCTCATTACCATCCTTTCATTTGCGAAATATTGTGATCTTGGACCTATTTTTTCAGGTGGTCATATGTACAGTGTTCACGGATTTATTTTAATGTGTCGGTAGCAGGTCAGGAGGTATACTCAAATCATATCTAACATTCGTTAGAACTCATTTAGATTACGCAGAGCTACCTTAATTTTGTTAATATAGTTTGGACATATAGACATTGAAGAGGATCCAGGTAGGAGCAGTAAAAAATATACACAATATCATATATCTTCTACAGGAGGAAAGTTAAATATGCTTATACTACACTCGCTAGAAAAACCGTAGAGTGAGAGATATACAAATAGTTCAGAAACATTGATAAGGATGATACATTGATGGATTATCAAAAATAAACAAATAAGAGGGCCGTTGATATTTTGTTTGAAAATAGTTACGGACATTTGGAATAGGCTTCTCAGCAGTACAGGTTGTGCATATGCACTCATTACATTTAAGAAGTGGATAGATAGGGGTGGCATGATAAATGAATATGAAATGTAAAAGTGATAGTTCCCATGTGGGATTAAGATGTCATGGATGCCCCAATACGAGATAACCTAAAGCTATCTAAACTAAATTGAAGAACACGTTATCTATAATATTACTGTAACAAAATGTCTAGGGTACTGTACCATTATTATGAACATATACTTTGTTTTATCTCTTCCAGTGGCGACTCAGTCACGTAGATTAGCTTCAATCTTCCAAACAGACTTTTTCCTCAATCTATTGGCCAATTTATTATTGCGTATCTATTTCTACGCAATTCATCTTTTAACAGAAATATATTTTGTAAAAATAGCAGGCTACACATGGGGCATCAACTATGGAATTCCCAAACTTCCCGAAGAGTCAACGCGTGTGTTAGTATTTGCCGTGGAGCACAGCTGACTTCATGATAACTATGTAGTCGATCCCTCCATTCTCATCCCCTTCCCTTTCACCTTATCTAGTAAATGCATATATGTTTGTATGTCCGTTGAATACGTTATGAGGAAACAGCACAGAGGTAGTAGGTGAGTAAATGTAATGGATTTCAAAATCGAATGGTCATAGGTGTTCTGCATAAGAACGGTTAGCTGTTGAAAGTAAACTAGAATCCTTATTCCTTTAATTTTTTATATCACAAGATAAATTGAATGTCTGTAAAAATGCTCACTGGTATAGATAATGCTCTTTATAATGCAAAACTGCCTTTCTTTTTGTTTATATATAAATTGATATATTTTTCATATTTTTTAGTTCACTGAATATTAACCACGTTAATAAAGTTGATACAACATTTATCACACCGAGTAAGTGGGTCTGCCCGACATCTATCATAACTCTAACTTCCTTCCATTTCGTTCTTTACTTCCACTAAACCTCCAAATCCTCCCCTCCCTCCCTCTCCCCCATCTTATCTATCTTGCCCTCTAACGTAAATACAACTTTTCGGTTTTCCCCTGAGCCATTCTTCTGACTGAATGATTTGAATGTTTGTGTGTGTGTATCAAGTTTATATACAGGTTTATTAATGTTTTATTGGTAAGTGTAGTAGAAAGAGGTGTTCCTCATTGGCTCGGCTTTATCCAGTGAGAATCACGGTTAGAGTTTACGTGCAACTTTGAGTAGGAAGAATCTGCAGGTCGTCGCTGTACGTATTCATGGTTGGCTTTAATTCTGTAATGTGAAAGATTTCAAGGAGTGTGAATCGGCAAGTGTCTTTCTGTCTACCATTGTAGTTCCTTCCTCTAACTTCTGATGGTTAATGAAAGTGTTATGTACAGTGTTGTAATTGTTCTTTATGGTTCCACTTTGCAGGTAGCAGCTTAACCATAATGAAAGCTCAGTTCTCCTCATTCCATTGGTGTAGTTGTGTCGATAAATGACGTGGTTTTCTTATAGGATAATAATAATTTGGAAGGTGTTTCTTAATAAGAGTTAGAACGTTTTTCGTTTTTGTTATATGTAGTAAGTGATATGTTATTGTTAGAATCAACAGTTTTTATTTTTTTGTGATTACTTCTTGAAGGTCTCTTTCATTAGTGCTATACTCTGATGACATGTAATTTCTGTAAAGAAAGATAATGTTTTCTTGTCTTTGTGGAATGGGCTTGCTGGAATACCACTTGTTGACAGCTCTCTGTCTTACTTCATTAGCTAAACTATTGGTTTAGTTGTTGTTCATAAAAACTTGTATTAGCCTTTTTAGTTCAGTGAAACGTAGGTATTGATAAAGGATTTTACTATTTTTGGGTCCATTTACTTTTCCAGTTACAACCAATGTATTGTTCGTATGATTGATGTATATCAAATTAGCGGAATTGTTGTTGTTAATTACAAAAACGTCGAGGAAGGGTAGACGACCACAATTAGACATGTACACACACACACACACACACACACACACACACACACACACACACACACACACACACACACACACACACACACACACACACACACACACACACACACACACACACACACACACACACACACACACACACACACACACACACACACACACACACACACACACACACACATATATATATATATATATATATTCATATATATATGTAGATATACATAAATATACATATATATATATATATGTATATATATACATATATATATATACATATATACATGTATATACATATATAAACATATATATATATATATATATGTACATATATTGATATATATATATGAGAGAAATTCGCTAGTAACAGCCACATCAATCCAATAATTTTTATGACAGTCGCATGCAGGATTCGAACCCACTGCTATCGGTTACTCGTAAGATAACCTTCACAGAGCCTTAGCCCACTACACCAACAGACATATAAAAGCCTTGAAACCTGGAATCGAACTGATTCCCAAGGATAGGAGAGATCACTAATCTGCGACCCCAATTCCTGTTTTACACAAGGCCCAAGTGCACCAGTTGGCAAGGAGTAAGGGTCAGAACATATCCCTTTCACGCTTTTCGCCATTGTAACTATGAAAGAAATTCGCTAGCAACAGCGACATCACAGCATCATCTATACACAACCCCTCTCCATTCACCTCTATTTTCTGTCCTCTCCCGTGCTTCCCCCACAGACATTCCTCTCTTTTGTAATGCCCCTTTCACCCCATCCATCCATCTCATCCTAAGACGCCCCCCCCCATACTCACTCATTCCACCTCTGCCTTCCGCACTTTTTTTTTACTGATCTTTCTTCACTTATTCTTTCCATGTGTCCAAACCATACTAATACTTTTTCATCAACCCTATCTCCCAGTTCCCTTCCCACCCCTGTTCTTCTCCTCACCTCCTCATTTCTCACTCTATCTAGCCTAGTAACCCCTATCATACTTCTCAGACATTTCATCTCAAACACATTCAAACTCCTCTCTTCCTCTCTCATGTTCTATGTTTCTGCCCCGTACAATTCTGTTGGCACAATCACTCCTTCATATAACCTCCTCTTAGCATCCATTCCCAGAGGTTTATTTCTCATTACACTTTTCAATCCACCAAAGCATTTACTCGCTTCTCTCAATCTCCATTCTACCTCCACCCCCACTCCTCCCTTTCCTACCACATTCGCACCCAAGTATCTAAAACTATCCACTTCCTCCAGTCTTTCACCTTTAATGCTCACTTCCAGCCTGCTATCACTCTCTCACCTTATATACCTCATCACCTTATTTTTGCCCACATTTATCTTCAGCTTCCCTCTTTTACACACCTTCTCAAACTCTGTCACTAACTTTCTCAATCAATCCTCTGATCCTGCTACAAGCGCAGTGTCGTCAGCAAACAACAGCTGGCTCACCTCCCACTTTTCTCCATTTCCTTTAATCATCTCCAACCCCTGACCCACTACCCTTGCATTCACCTCTCGCACCACCCCATCCATGTAAAGATTGAAAAAGCCATTGCGACATAATACATCCCTGACGAAGTCCCACCTTTACCTCAGACCATTCACTCTCTTCATTTCTAATCCTGACACAAGCTCTACTACTCTCGTAAAAACTTTTGACTGCTCTTAACAGCTTTCCTCCTATCCCATATATCTGCAGTACCTCCAACAGTGCCTTCCTGTCTACCCTATCATAAGCCTTTTCCAGATCAATAAAAGCCCCAAAAACATCCTTACCTTTTTCTATAGCTTTCTCACATATCTGTTTTACCACAAAAATCTTATCTACACAACCCCTACCTGTCCTAAATCCACACTGTTCCTCACCAATTACTCCCTCTGTTCCTCTCCTAATCCTCTCAATCAAGACCCTCCCATAAGGCTTTCCAACTACATTCAATAAGCTGAACCCTCTGAAACTACTACACTCACACTTGTCTCCTTTTCCCTTGTAAAGTGGAACTATACAGTCACTCCTCCAGTCCTCCTGCACTCTACCCTCTCTTAGATAAACATTAAATAACCTCACCAGCCAGTCCACCATAACTGTAATTCCTTTCTTCAGACATTCTGCATGGCATCCATTCAGACCAGGTGCCTTACCTGCTCACATCATCTTAACAGCTGCTTTCACTTCATCCTTCCTTATTTCTCCTCCATTTTCCTCACTCATCACTGTCATTTTCTTAGCGCTTCCCAATGTAACTACCTTTCCCTCCATATCCTCCTTCATATTTAGCAACTCCCTAAAATACTCTGCCTACCTTCCTCTCACTGCCTTCTCTTCCAATATCCTCTCTCTATCATATATATATATATATATATATATATATATATATATATATATATTGTTACCATAGTCACCCCTGGTGTTTATTACATTCTCTACTCTGTGTGATAACATCTCAATTTCTGTTTATGTAGACGCAGAATCGAGTTCCGAATCAAAGTGTTTCAAAATATAACGTATCTGAAGATATGTTTATGCTTGTGAGATTATGGTGCTCAAGTAATGTAAGAATTCGTAGAAGTACTTATTGTTATTCCTTTGGCGTATGACCATTGTTTGACTTATATTTTATGATGTTGACAACTTACGCGGGTGGATCAGGATATTATTGGAACTGTTATGGTAGTGGATTTGAACTAAGCTTTGTTCTCTTCTCTCCTGCGTGTGGTGTGGAATGGACGTATGAACGTTTTTGAGGGGATTAGACGGGGGTATATGTGAAATGGGAGTGGTAATATAAAGGGGAAACAATAAACCGACACGCAGGAGGGGAGAGCAAGGATATTGGAGGTATGTGAATTCGCAATTTGTAGGGATTGAGACCCATTGAAGTGGATCAGTAGGGATCCAGATGATCGAGGTATTCAGGGAAGCAGAACCATGTCATAGAGGCTATGGAGTATTATGTAATGTGAATTAGTCTTGTAGAATCTGTATGTTAAAATGTGAATTATCCAATGGTAGTTTTAGCTTATATTGAATGTAATGCAATGACCATGTTGATGTGGAGACAAAGGAACTCAACTGAGTAGAAGTGGAGATTTAATGAATACTTACCTCATATGTATAAGGACATGCATGAGCTTGGGTTTTAAGCAGTAAATGTAGACATTTAGTGAACGTACTGTTAGTTTATTCAATACACACTATATAGATATAATTACCCATCATCTTTATCTATCCCCATTTATGATGATATATTGGATATGAGATAAATAAGAAACTGAATTGATAATTTTCTAACTGATGAGAAATATTACAATATGCAGTGAAGATAATGATATATTGAATGGAAATTAAATTGACTATATTGTGGTAGAAAATAAATCTGGCTATTATTAATCTTTGACCAGAAAAGGGGATTACATACTGTGTCGACGGTAGATGTGATAATTTTACTCTATCACCCACCATTAAGGGATGAGGCAAGCTCTGTCATTGTCCTCCTAGATCCTTTATTTACTAACCAATTGTTTTAGGGTTAGAGGTGGTCCGTGACAATATATATATATATATATATGTATGTATATGTATATGTATATATATATAATATGTATATATGTATATATACATATATATACATATGAATATATATATATATACGTATATATATATATATGTATATATATATATATATATATATATGGAATGTGGAATATATATATATATATACACATACACTGTAAGTGTAACGTATATATATATATGTATATATATATATATATATACTGTAGGTGTAATGTATATATATATATATATACATATATATACATATATATATATATATATATATATATATATATATATATGCTA
>NC_134779.1:88016890-88026890 GCF_046742065.1 Oratosquilla oratoria | reverse complement strand
GAAAAAAGAAAAGGAAAGAGAAAAATTAGCATTGGAAAGAGAAATATTAGCATTGGAAATAGACATCAGAACTAAGGAAATCCCAATACAAGAGAAGAGCAAAGAAAGAGAATTGAACATTCAGGAGAAAAGAGTGCGACTTAATGTGGGTAATATGTCTTCTTTGATCCTCGCATTTTTATCGGGGATATAGACGGCTACTTCAAAACAGGTGTGGCCCAAAGATGACTGGCTTTCAATACTAACTCCTAAATTAGGAGGAAAAGCTCTTTAGGTGTATAATAGTTTAGACAGGCCAAACGGTTATGATTTCGTCAAGAAACAGGCTCTACATGCATATGTTTAAGCCCCTGATGGCCATAGACAAAAAATTAGATCTTTAACAAAATCTCATGCCCAAACTTATGTTGAATTTGCATCAGAAAAAAAGACTTGATCCAGGTGGCAGAGTTGGTAGACGCCCAAGCCTTAAATGATAGCGACATAGGGAGGCGGAACTCACAGGCAAAGCCCCATTGTGAGACCCTCTTCTGGCTATCGCCCTGAAGGAGCAGGTGGTAGAGTAGGAAGTAACATCAGTTATAATCGTGTTTCCCAGCCAGTACAGTGTAGTTACTGTAGAAAGACAGGTCACTCTATTCAAGAATGTAATCATCCAGGTTGTAAAGCCTCAAATAAGCCTAAAGATCGTAGTACCAAATATAAACCTATTGCAACCTCTAATGTTTGTAATCCTCTTACTTCTATTGACCCTTACATCTTCCAAGGAATAGTATCTTTTCATAAAAGTGGTCCTAATTACCCCGTTACCATACTCAGGCATACAAGGGCAGCCCAGTCAATTTTCCTCTCTGATGTCATTCCTAATATCTCCAATGGATTTACAGGTGAAAAGGTTTTATTGTCTGACCTTACATGTCAAACTTCTTATCCCCTAGTAGAAGATTACCTAGAATGTGCATTCCCTAATTCTCAAGTGCAAGTTGCAGTGCGTCACGGATCCTTACCTATTCACAGGATGAAGTTCCTGTCGGGTAACTATCTCGCTGATACCCTAACCGTTCTCCCACCAAGAACTGTAGGTGAACCTTTACCTGCAAGTCCCACCCTTGAATTGGATGAGAGTTGTCCACACCTCAAATTCCTCACCTTTACTTAAGTCTCTGCCCACCTCTCCTCCGTCCTTTGGTAAGGAGGATTTAATCAACAAGACACTAAACAAGGAGGAACTCATCCAGGGCCAGGCTAGAAAAAAAAAAAGAAAAAAAAAAAACTTTCCTACTTAATACACAGAGCCACAAACAAAGCAGACATAGACACCACCCCTTGCTTCTATTTTCTTCTATATACCAGCCTATAATAAGCTGCAGACCTGGGCAGAAAAAAAATAACATCAAATTGTACTTCCTCGCTCAGTCAGAAGTAGTGTATTGAAATTAGCTCATGATGGTTTCACAGGATACTTAGGAATGAGAAAAACATACCTCAACGTACTTGACCATTTTTTCTGGCCGGGAATGCAAAAAGACATTGCTAACTTCATCAGGACCAGTCACGTCTGCCAGGCGGTGGGAAAGCCAAATCAAAATATTCCTAAAGCCCCACTTAAGCCCATTCCCATCAGTGAGAAACCCTCTACTAAGATAGCAATAGATTGTGTGGGACCATTACTGAAATCAAAGAAGGGTAATAAACATATGTTAACTGTTATCAATGTGGCTACCCGTTACCCAGAGGCCATTCCTCTTAAGTCAATTTCAGCTCAATTCATCATTAAACTCCTACTGTCAATGTTCACATCTAAAGTAATCCCTTAACAAATTCAATCTGATGAAGGAACTAGTTTTACCAGTTCTCTTTTCAACCAGGTCATTACGGAGTTAGGGATAGAACATATTATATCCTCCGCTTACCACCCATAATCAGTAGCTGAAAACCATTCTGCTCAAATATTGCCTAGATACAGGATCCAGTTGGGACTCTAATATAGATTGAATTCTCTTCTCCATCAGAAAAGCTAACCTTAAGGCCATGGGGTTCTCACCCTTTGAATTATAATACGGGTGATCCTTAAGGGGACCCTTGACCTTATTCAGAGAACAATGGTTCAAATCTAATCAGGAGAAAACGAATGTTCATACTTATATCCAGAGTTTAAGAATTAATCTACAGGTGAGAACTTTGTCCAAGGTCATTTTCCCAGTTCCAGAAAAGGAATAAGTTAGAGTATGATAGAACCTCCAAAGTAAGAACTTTCAACGTATGAGATATGGTGTTGGCCTTTCTCCCTATATGAACTAACCCTTTTCATAAGAAATTCTTTGATCCATATAAGGTCCTAGAACAACAAGGACCTTTAAATTACATAATTGAAACTCCTGACACAATGAAAAAACAGCAGCTGATACACGTAAAGTTTATCAAATGTTACCTTTCCAGACCACCAGAGGAGGGTACCAGGACGGTGCCCATAGCTATTGTGAATCCTGTAACATTGCCAGGGAAGGACGAAGGCACCCCGGCCACAGATTACAAAGGATTACAAAGGCAAAGCATGCCGACAGGAGACCTTTTGATCCATATCTAGGTCGGATGCAAAAAAAAAAAAAAAAAAAATCATATTAATAATAAATTAAAACTATAACAATGTAAATAACAATTAAAATACACAAATAAATGCATTGGTATAGTTGAATAACAAACAAACAGGTAAATAGTAAATGATAATAAATTGACATATAACTAATAATAAATGAAAATCAGACAGACAAATTATAACAAAACAAAAACAAATAATATAACATAAATTATAATAATTACAGCATCTTAGGTATTTATCTAAATGATTCTTAAAGCTTCGAACTGAACTACATTGCACTACCTGTGCAGGAAGTTTATTCCATTCATTAACTACACGGTTGGCAAAGTTGTTTCTACCTACTTCCAAATTGAATCTATTTCCGGACAGTTTGAGACCATTGTTTCTTGTCTGATTCTCATTCAATGTGAAAATTTGGTCACTTTTGATGTTGTCAATTCCCTTTAAAATCTTAAAGACCTGTATCAAGTCACCTCTGAGTCTACGCTTTTTTAGGGAAAACAGATTCATGTGCTTAAGTCGATTTTCGTATGATTTATTTTTGATATTTGGAATCAGTTTTGTGGCTCGCCGTTGTACTTTTTCCAGTCTGTCAATGTCTTTAATGAGATTCGGTGACCATACGGAAACAGCATATTCCAAATGTGGAAGAACTAACGATTTATATAGCTTGTTAATGAGTGATGGACTTTTGAAATCAAAAGATCGCGCAATCAATCCCAGAATCTTATTTGCTTTCTCAGAGGCTGAAATACACTGTTTGGATGATTTGAGGTCGTTACTGATATTTACGCCGAGATTTTTTTCACTATCCACTTTTGTTAACGAATTTCAAAATAACTTGTAATCGTACTTACTGTTATTTTTACCTATGTGCATTACCTTGCATTTACTTGTGTTAAATTTCATTAGCCACTTTTCAGACCATTGCTGTAACTTATCTAAATCTTCTTGAATATCTAATTGGTTTGAGTGATCATTTGCCACTCCGCACAGTTTTGTATCATCAGCAAATTTGGAAACAGTAGATTTTAGTCCATGGTCTATATCATTTATATATACTATGAATAGAAGTGGCCCAAGAACGGAACCCTGAGGAACTCCACTTGCAACACTTTTCCATCCAGAAGTTTTTCCATTTAAAACAACTCTCTGTTTTCGACCTTTCAACCAATTACTAGTCCAACCTAATAGGCTACCACTTATTCCATGCAAAGCTAATTTAGTAAGTAGTCTTTCGTGTGGGACGGTATCAAAAGCTTTTGCAAAGTCTAGATATATTAAATCTATATTGTTTCTTTTGTCATAATTCGAGACAACTGTGTTGTAGAATTCGAGTAAGTTAGTCACGCAAGAACGTTTCCGTCTGAAACCATGTTGGCTATCATTTATCAAACGGTTACTTTCTAAATGATATTCGATAGCATCTCTGATGATAGTTTCCATTATTTTTCCTACGATCGAAGTCAAACTAATAGGCCTATAGTTATTTGGTTTCTTTTTGTCACATTTTTTGAATATGGGAGTAACGTTAGCTAGCTTCCATTCTCTTGGGACATCTCCGGATATGATGGATTTCTTGAAAATCATTTCTAATGGAACAACAATCTCATTTTTCATTTCCTTTAAGATTCTTGGATGCCAACCGTCAGGCCCTGGTGTTTTATTAACTTTGAGTTTGTCTATACACCTTTTAATTGTTTCTTTTGTTATATTTACCGTAGTGAGTAAGTTTACCCCAGACTTTTCACAGGTTTCAGTTTGGAATTCACTTTGCGGTGTTTCGTTTACGAATACCGAGCTAAAATAATTGTTTAAGAGATTACACATTCCTTCATTTGAATATTCAAGTTGACCGTCAGCAGATAATAGTGGACCAATGTGATTCCTAACAACCTTTTTATCTCTAATGTAACTATAGAATTCTTTGGGATTCTCTTTGGATTTCTCAGCGATGTTCATTTCGTATTGTCGTTTTCTTTTTCTTATTGTCTTTTTTAAATCTCTCTGTATTGATACATAACTTTCATAGTCATTAGATGCACCCGAGCACTTATATTTCTTATAAGCCTGTCTCTTTTTAGCAATACTTTTTTCAGTTTCTTTGTCGAGCCACTTTGGGCGAGCCTGATTTGGGGGACGTCTGTCCTTAAAAGGAATGTAAGTTTGAATCATCTTAGTGAGCGTATTTTGAAATATTTCCCACATCTGATCTACAGGCCTTTCGTTTAATTTTTCCTCCCAATCTGTAAGCTGAAGCTCCTGACGTAGTTCTATAAACTGAGCTTTACTGAAATCGGGTATTTTAGAAGCACAAGTATCTATTCTAAAATTGTTTAGGAGTTTGAATCTGACTAAGTTGTGATCGCTATTTGCAACAGATTCACCGACTTCTACAACAGTTGCCATGCTTTCGCGGCTAGTGATCAATAAATCGAGTAAGTTTCCATATCTTGTGGGCTCTTTTACATGCTGAATTAAGTAATTGTCACCAAGAAAATCAATCAAGCGACTACCTATATGGCCATGTTCAAGGGTCATCCAATCAATGTCAGTAAAATTGAAATCACCCATTATCAATAAATCCCGGTTGCAGAAACTAGACAGTTCTTGAAATAACAGTTTGTCGTCTGCTAATGATAATGTCTTTGGCCTATATATTACACCTATATTCATTTTTTGTCCATTTGTTTGGGTTAACTCAACCCACAAACTGTCATATGCATCCTGTTTCACTTTCTCTAAAACACAAGCATGAACATTGTTTTTAACGTACAATAGAACACCCCCACCTTTCTTGTGGTTTCTATCCTGATGAAAGTGTTTAAATCCCGCAATATTAAATTCAGCTTCGAACTCTACCATTTAACCATGTCTCAGTTATTCCTATCATATCGAGATTTTCGCTTTTGACATACGCCTGTATTTCTTGAAATTTGTTCCTAATACTACGAGCATTAAAGTACATCTTTTTAAGAAACTCCTGATTATTTCTTTTTGACACATTTTGAGTTTCAATATCATGTCTTATATTATCATTTTGTTTTTTATTTATGCCTTGCTCTATATTATTATTATTTGGTCCTTCATTGACATTCAATGCCTCATTAACATTTCTCCTATCAAAATTAACATTTCCCCCATCACGGACATCTGGTCGATTACGGTCATCCGATCTATTTTGTACATTTTGTCCCCCTACGTCACCGTGATTCACGCCGGCCTCCCGTCGTTCAGTGACATTATGTCCGGCATCCCTTTCTAAAATTATATTTTGTCCTCCAGTGACATTATATCCTACCGTGATATTTTTTCCTCCACTATAATTACATCCCATCGTGATCTTTTGTCTTCCACTGTCATTACATCCTATCTTGATATTTTGGCCTTCATTGACATTCTGTCCGGTATCTCTTCCTAAAATTATATTTTGTTCTTCACTGACATTATATCCTACCGTGATATTTTCTCCTCCATTATCATTACATCCTATCGTGATATTTTGTTCTCCACTATCATTATTTCCCATCGTGATCTTTTGTCCTCCACTGTCATTACATCCCATTGTGACATTTTGTCCTAAGACATTACATCCTAATGTGTCATTTCGTCCTCTAGCGATATTACATCCTATCATGATATTTTGGCCTTCATTGACATTCTGTCCGGTATCCCTTCCTAAAATTACATTTTGGCCTTCAATGACATTATATCCTACCGTGATATTTTCTCCTCCATTATCATTAAATCCTATCGTGATATTTTGTTCTCCTTTATCATTACTTCCCATCGTGATCTTTTGTCCTCCACTGTCATTATATCCCATTGCGACATTTTGTCCTATGACATTATATCCTAATGTCATGTGATTTTTTCCTTGCCAACAGTGCCCTCTCCAATAGAGGAACATTGCACCACCTGGATGAGTACCTCTCTAGGTTTCACCCAAGTCAAAAAACTCAATTAATCAGTGCCATAAAACGGTTTCCAGAAATTACCCTGGACCACCCAGGATTATGCAATGTATTCCAACATAACATTCAGTTAAAAGACCCAAATCAAGTTCCCATTATACAGCGTCCATATCCCCTAAACCCCGAAAAGACCGAAATTCTTAGAAAAGGAGTGCAGTACCTCTTAGATCATGGTTTGGCAGTACCTAGACATTCCTCTTGAGTTTCACCGTGCATTTTAGTACCAAAGGCAGATAATTAATTTCGTATGTGTACGGACTATCGAAAGATTAATAATGTCACTGTCTGGGATGCATACCCCTTGCCCCTCATTGAACAGTCACTAGATATGATAGAGGATACCCCTTTTACCATAGATATGTTAAAAAGCTAAAATCAAGTAGCCTTAACCCAAGAAGCGAAAGCCATCTCTGCCTTTGTAACTCTTTTTGGTCTGTACCAATACCAAGTGATGGCGTTTGGACTTACTAATGCCCCTGCTACCTTCAAGTTGTCATCCAAGGTCTACCTGGAGTAGGAGCGCATCTCGACGATGTGGTGATGGTAGCTGAGAATTGGGGAGACCACTTGGCCCAACTAGATGGTCTATCTCATCGTCTGAAGGAGGCGGGCTTGCTGATCAATTTACAGAAGTCCGTTTTCTCTCGAGGGATCGTGAATTACCTAGGCCACAACGTAGGTTGGTTCGGTGCTGCCCAAGAAAGCCAACGTGGGAGCAATCCTAGCCTTCCCTACACCAAGGACAAGGAAGGAGGTGATGAGGTTCCTTGGGATGGCCGGATATTATCGCCGCTTCTGCAAAAACTTCTCCACCGTCGCAGCTCCCCTTACCGACCTGACCAGCTCCACGAAAACCTTACAGTGGTCCCCATCCTGCCAGATATTCTATCGAGAACATCAAACCATCCCTGACTTCTGAACCAGTGCTCAAGGCTCCGAACTACAACCTACCATTCCACATGCAAATAAATATCAGTGAGTTGGAGTGGGGGCAGTGTTGCTACAACCTGATCCTATCTCCACCATTCTCCATCCTGTGGCCTTCTTCTCAGCAAAGCTCATCAAACATCAAGAGAGCTATTCCACCATAGAGAAGGAAGCCCTATCCCTCGTCCTGGCAGTCATGAAGTTCCGATGTTACCTACAACCATCAGCAACGGCCATCAAGATATTCACTGACCATAATCCTCTCGCTTTCATTCAGAAAAACAAGCTGAAGAACCAGAAGATTCTTCGTTGGGCTCTAACCTTACAAGAGTACCATCTAGGTATTCACCATATAAAAGGGGCCGACAACATCATTACAAATACCCTCTCCTGTGCTCCCTCGGAGTCCTTCTCTGGGGTAGTGTCACGATACCCCATCCGGGTGTCAAGATACCCATTCACCTAAATGGCACCCTTCCAACTACGCTTGTCCTTCTACTTCGCTATTTGTTCGAAGGAACATGCAGTCAGCCTTCTCCCCCTCCCCCCACTTGTGTCTTTCCGCAACAAAGCAAAAGTTTGGCATTTCGGCCTAACCAGCCGTCCTCAGCCAACCACTGGCCAAGACGTCAGTTGAGATCGACTATATAAGTCAAGCATTCCCAAAACTCAGAGACTCGCCTCTAGCTAAGCTGCCAGCCCCTACTTCCTCTGGATTGTAAGCATTATCGCTTGGGTCAGGTTTCAGTCTTACCCGTTCTATACATATCTACTACATATCTCGAACACTCTTTCTTACCTTTCTTACCAGTCTCCTGTTAAGCATTAAAGCTTGTCAGTCGTTTTGCCTTATGTAGCCCCTCCATCTGATCCTGTCCTCATATAGATGCTGGTTTTCGATGTCTTCAAGATTCTCTCCCCTGGCTTCCACTGCTCTACTAATGTTGGCCCTCCACCTCACTCTGGGTCTTCCTACTAGTCTTATTCCTTCGGGTCTCAACTCGTAATATTTTCTTGGATATCTGTTGATGTTTATTCTTTTCATATGACCAAACCATCGTAGCTGTCCTTTCTCAATGAATTTAAAGATATTTTCCACTCCTAATTCTGGTCTGATGGAAACATTCCGAATTCTGTCTCTTCTGGTGACATTCTTTATCAATCTTAAAACTTTCATTTCATTTGTTTTAAATTTATTTTCAACCATGGTGGTAAGCGACCAAGCCTCGTGCCCATATGTAAGTATAGGTCGTAGTATACTCGTATATTAGATAGTCTTTATTTTCCTTACCACGTGGCAGTCTTTAATGAGTGGATATAGTAAGTAGGGAGTCGCATTAAATTTCGTGATCCTGTTATTTATCTCAATCAAGGTGTCATTTTCTGTGTCGAAAACTACTCCTAGATATCTAAACTGATTTGTTTGGCCCAAAATTGTATTTCCTAATCTCACATGCATGTCTTCTTGATTTCTACTCAGAAGCAAAATATCTGTTTCTGTTTTTCCCTTATTAATTTTTATACCTTTGGCTGATAATTCTTCATTCCAAGCTAGAATGAATCTCTGTGACACTTCTTCAGTTTCTGCTATCAATGCCAGATCGTCTGCGTAGCCAAATATTTCTCCTTTCGCTCTGCTCGTCACTAACTTTCCACAATAGTCCATGAAAATTATGAATAAGACTGGGGAAAGCACACTTCCTTGTTTTACTCCTGAAGTTATGCTAAACCATTCCCCATTTCCCTGCTGGGTCTTAACGCGGCATGTATCGTTTGTGTACGTGCTTTTTATTGCCCTTTTAAGTTTGGGAGGAATGTTATACTCTTCTTTATCCAAGATGGACCACAAGATCTTTCTGGGAACCCGATTGAATGCCTTTTCCAGGTCGACGAAAGCTAAGTAATTTTTTTTTATTCCATTCCCCGTTTTTCTCAGAGAGCATTTTAAGGCAAAAATTAGATCGATGGTAGATTTTCCAGGTCTAAAATCATATTGCCATTCGTCGAAGCTATCCTCTAATGCCCCCCTTAATCTCTTTTCTAATATTCTTTTATAAAGTTTTGCTATATGTGGTATTAAGGCTATTCCTCTGTGGTTTTTACAGTCAGTTTTGTCTCCTTTGTTTTTATATATAGGGCATACTATTGATCTATTCCAATATTTAGGTACTCTTCCTTCATTCCAGCATTTGTTCAAGATGACCTTTACCTATAGAATTCCATCTTCCCCGATTTTTTTTAAATATCAGATAGAATCATGTCTTCTCCTGCTGCTTTGCCATTTTTCATTCGATTTAAGGATGATTTTATCTCTTCAACGGCAATTTTATTTTCGTCCGATTCTAAGAGTTCCTCTACATTGTGCTCTGGCTCATTTTGTTCTACTTTATTTGGTATATTCAACAAGTTTCTGAAGTATTTTTTTCCATTTACTGTCAATTTTCTCGGCGTCTGCTCTTCTTCATTTTCATCTTTAACAGCATATGATGGTGGCACTGAT
>NC_134779.1:88009390-88011890 GCF_046742065.1 Oratosquilla oratoria | reverse complement strand
GTCCAACTGACTTAAAGATTTCAGCTGGGATCCCATCCATGCCAGGGGCCTTGCCTGAATTGGTCTGGCTAATGGCCTTCATAACTTCTTCCATCGTTGGTGGAAGGTCGAGGCAGTGGACTGTGGATTTCTGGGTAATAAGGTCGAGGGCATGAGATTCTACTGTTGATGACAAACACATACACATACACATAAACACACAAACACAAACGCATACACATACACATACACACACAAACACAAAAACATACAAACACCAACACAAACGCATACACAAACACAAACACATACACACACAAACACTTACACAAACACGATCGTCGGATAGACGGCGAAGATTGGAACTCCGGAAAAAAAAAAAAATGCAATTTTCGTGGATTTCAACGACGAGGAGTACCTGTGTTGTATTAGTAGGAAATGGGAATGATCGTGGTGTAGTGGGAAGGTGAAGAAAAAGGAAAAGGGGAGGGATTATTGAGGAAAATGGAAGAAATGAGGAAGGGAACGAACGGACCCCGGACGTCAGAAGGAATGTAAACAATAGATGTGCATACGACACAGGTGAAGTCGAACAAATTAGAAAAGGCATTAAAATCAGAAATATAGATAAGAGAAACGCAATAGATAGTGAAGATAATTATTTCAATGGATTTAATGAGAGAGGAGATGACAACCTCCCCCCAACAAAAATGAAAGAATTATGGGAGGTTAGGTTTAGCCAACTTGCACTGATTACACAAAGAGTTGATCAAATAGAAGAACTAAAGAAGGAGAACCAAAACCTAAATAAAGAAATAGAAGAATTAAAAAGACAGTTAAAAGAAGTAGAGGATGAGAATGAGGAATTAATGAAGAATAATAAAGAGAATAAAGAGTCCATAGCAAAAGAGGTAAGTGGTTGGAAAAAGATTCAGGAGAATAGCAAAATTTAATTTAGTGATGTAGTGAAACAACAGATGAAGGAGCACACTAAGGACAGTTATTAAAGTGATGAGAGAGAAGGAGAATATAGTAAGAGACGTAGCAGATAAAAAGAAATGTATAATTATATTAGGAATGGAGGAGAAACATAATCCAAATAGGACTACAGGAGTAAGAGATGAGAAAGAAGGGGTGAACAATGTACTAAAAATATTTCAAAAAGGTGAACAGAAAAATAAGGAAAGAAAGAGGGAAATACAGTATAGACAAGACCAGACCAATTAAGGTTAAATTCAGGTCACAAACGACAGCAAAGAACGTCTTATAAAAAACAGGAAAACTAGCAGAAAGTGATTAGTACAAACAGATCTGGATGAAAAGAGAGATAAATAAAGAGGAAAGAGAGGAAAAAACAAAAGGAACCGAAGCTAAAAAAAAAAAAAAAAAGAAAACTAGAACAGAACCGAGTCAGACAAAGAGAAATTCTATTAAAGAGTAGTGTATATGAAAGTGAGGAAATGGTTCATAGGAGAGAAAAACAGAAGGGAAACAGAAAACAGGATGGAGGTAACAGAAAATTAAAAGTGTCCTTCACAAATATAGATGGATTAATAACAGGATTGGATGAACTGAATGATTACCTGATGGAAAAGGAACCTGACATAATGGGAATTGTGGAGACAAAACTGAAAGGTCCATTACCACCCTCCAGTGTAGGACCTGGTGTATATAATTATTGGATTAAAAACAGAGAAGTAAAACAAGGTGGTGGAGTTATGTTCTTGACTAGCAAGGGTATAAATGTGAGGAATGTTACAAATTGAAGGAATGGAGTGGAAATGATTATGATGGAAATAGAGGACAGAGACTAAAAGTGCAGGAAGTTTGTGTTAAATTATGTGCCTCCTAAAACGGCTTCGTGGGAAGAGAGAGAACACAAGAATATGTTAGAAGACACAAGGATAACACTAAATAAGGTAATGAAAGATGGAGGAAGAATAGTTATAATGGGTGACTTTAATTGTAAAGAAATCTCCTGGGAAGGTTGGACACGACCTATGGGGAAATGTACTACTTGATATGATTACAGAACATATCATGACAAAATGGATACAAGAGAATACTAGGTATAGAGATGAGGAAGAGCCACCTAATAATCACATTAGAACCTAAGACAGTGGACAAGATTGAATATAAGACACCACTTAGTAAAAGTGACCACATATTAGTTGAAATGGAACTCCTTGAAGAAAAAATACACGAGAAAAAACGAACAATATAGAAAGGGAAGAATGCATGGAAAAACAACTTTTTACAAAATAAGATTTTTTTAAGCAGAATGGGAAAGGATCTACAAAGAAGAAACAACGGTAGAAGAGAAATGGAAAATCTTGACAAAAATTTATAAAGAAAGAGTGGATAAGTATGTTTCATGACAAAAACAAGAAAAAAGGATATGTAAAATGTTGGTACAACAAAAGGTGTAGCGAGTTAGAATATAAAAGGGATAAAGTTTGGATAAAAAGGAGGAAAGACAAAAAAAAAAAAAGGACAATATATACTGGTCATAGAAATGAAT
>NC_134779.1:87961890-87999390 GCF_046742065.1 Oratosquilla oratoria | reverse complement strand
GGAGAAGAGACGAACTAGGGAGGAAAAGGTTCTTTCAGAGAAGGAGAAGATTATCACACACTTTTACGAATACATGGCAAAACATAACGCGTGTCTGTCTGGGATGTTGAAAGAGCTAGAGACGGCTAAACAGCTCATGGAAGCTCACGTCAAGAAATATGGCAAATTACCCCAGGTGTCTATTACGTTGAAAGCCGCTGAGAATCTAACAACCCGCGAACATAAAGGAGTCTACCACCTTCCCACTTCTTCTTCGCAGGTGGGAGCCATCGTTAATCTGGGCCCCTCAAGAGACCCATTGGAAATAGTGATAGGTTCCCCAAAGGAAGATTCAAAATTTAGTCTCAGACTTATGAGTCACACCAACTTCTTCTACGATGTTTTTCAGTACCCTCTCCTGTTTCCCAATGGAGACGTCGGTCATTCTTGCACTATGAAAGAGCAACGCAAAGCAGACATCTGTTGTTCAAAACATGTTCCTGTAACATACATTAGGCCAAGCCCTTGCATGTACTATGCCTCTCTTTACATGGAAAGAGAAGGTTTTTCAATTATGTGACTAAAGGGGCCCTTCTTTTTCAACAATATGTTGTGGATAATTACGTAAAAGTTGAGTCTGACAGGTTGTCTTTCATCGAACACAATCAACAGGAGTTGTGGAAAGAGCGCGCTGATATTCTTATAGGGGATGGGGATAACCAAAAGGCGGGTCAACGGGTGATTATCCCTACTTCATTTGTTGGGGGCCCAAGATACATGAAAGCGCGGCAGCAAGACGCCTTGGCTTTTGTGTCGTCTTACGGGTCTCCAGACTTTTTTATCACCTTTACAATGAATCCTCATTGGGAAGAGTTGAAACAAGCCGTGGAGGCTGTCGGTTGTGACACCTCCCGGATGTATGACCGCTCTGACTTTGTTAGTTGGATTTTCAAGTTGAAAGTGGACAGCCTGATGGACGATTTGACAATTAAAAACGTGTTTGGGCGCGTTAAGGCACACCTACTGAGTGTTGAGTGGCAGAAAAGAGGTCTCCCTCATGTTCATATCCTTCTTTGGATGGAACGCCACGTTACTGCCGATTTCGTCTCTAGGGTGATATCAGCTGAGATACCTGACAAAAATAAAGAGCCGCGCTTATATGAGATTGTGACAACGAACATGATACACGGCCCCTGTAGAAGCTTCGACGAGTCCCAACTATGTTGTCAAGGAAAGTACTGTTCCAAATCATTGTGTGGAAAGGGTTTTCCGAAAGTGTGCAGGGGCGACATGTACTTTGGGAACAACGGGTACCCTCTGTATCGAAGGAGAGCAGTAGGTGAAGGAGGCCACTCTTTCGAGAAAAAAAGTAAAGGGAGAGAAAATCAAAGTTGAAAATTCATGAGTTGTCCCTACAGCCCGTACCTATGTTTAAAGTATAACGCGCACATAAATGTTGAGTGCTCAAATTCTATAAAGTGCATAGCCTACGTTACAAAGTACGTCAACAAAGGATGTGACCTTTCTGTTTTCGAAAACGAAAGAAGGGGAAGATGTTAATGAAGTGAGAAAATTCCAGGAGGCAAGATTCGTCAATGCGAATGAGGCGTCGTGGAAGATTTTCAAATTTGCGATTCACAAAAGTCACCCCCCTGTGGCAACTCTTGATTTGCATCTAGAAGGAGAGAACGCGTCTAACGAGGAGATCGATAGAAAAAAAATGTAAAGACACTCATTTGACAGCTTTCTTCAAACTGTGTGCGCGAAACGAATTTGCAGCAGGCCTATATTATAATCAGCTTCCCAACCACTTTGTTTTTAATAACACTAGCAGTGTCTGGGAAGAAAGAAAGACGACAGCATCTTCTCTGGGAAGGATACGTGCTGTCACAAATAAAACTGTCGAGGTCTTCTATTTGAGACTACTTTTAACACACGTAAAGGGCCTACGTCTTACGAGGATCTTCGGACATTTGAAGGGGTGATCTACCCCTCTTACAGAGAAGCCGTTAAAGCGATGGGACTCCTAAACGACGAAGAAACTTGGAAGAAAACTATATTGGAAATCATCAACCACACTAATGACCGCAATCAGTTGCGAGCTACTTATGCGAGCATGCTGGTGTCTTCGGAATTAGAGGACCAGTCAGGTATCTGGGAAAAGACCAAATATTTGTTCGCCAGTGACTTCCTTCAGCGCCAAAAAGCGACGGAATACAACGATGAAATTTACCTTGACGCTCTAGACGATATCCAGGAACATGTGTGGAACTGCGGAGGGGGCTCTATCACCCAATATGGGCTACCACTTTCAAGATGTGGCGAGAAAACATCAAACATCATACGCCGAGAAAAGGCCTATAACAAAGAGAAGTTGACAGAAGAGGTGAAGGAGAAGTCTCTTCTTCTGAACAGCAAACAGAGACTCTGTTACGATACTGTGCTATTTCGCATCGAGAACGCCCAAAAGTATAGCCACAATGGGATATTCCTGGATGCTCCAGGTGGGACGGGAAAGTCTTTCGTGCTCAACAATTTACTGGATACTGTTCGTTCTCAGGGAAAAATTGCCTTGGCTGTCGCTTCATCGGGTATCGCCTCTACTGTTTTGCATGGAGGAAGAACTGCACATAACATGTTCAAGATCCCGTTAATGGATTACAACGAAGTGTGCGCCTGTAGCATCAAGAAAAACTCAGAGTTGGCGATGAAGTTGTGATGGCAAACAAGAACACGTTAGCTGCTCTTGATGTTTCCCTTCGGGACATTTTGGGTGTTCCAGGAAGGTTTATGGGGGGGATAGTCTTTGTCTGTGCGGGAGATTTGTGTCAAATCCTCCCAGTTATAAGAGGGAGAGAAATGAATGATGAGCTCGAATACTGTATAAAGTCCGGTTATTTCTGGGACGACCTTTTAAAGTTGGAACTAACACGTAACGTGAGACTCGAGGCAGATGACGCAGAGAACAAGATATTTGCGAAAAATCTATTGGCTCTGGGGAGAGGGGAGAGTGGACCCGTAAAACTTCCCGAGAAGTTTGGGATTGTCGTTGAGACCCGTAAAGAGTTAGTGGAGAAAGTCTATGATAATTTAGAGGAAAATCACCTGAATGCTTCATATTTTGAGAAGAGGGCTATCATTTCCCCCACAAACGATGATGTCGACAGGATAAACTTGATGGTCTACGATAAGTCTGAAGAACCAGAGAAAGTGTACATGAGTGTTGGCACTGCAATGGAAGAAGTAACGGACATTCAGACATCGGTTTTCAATGCCATAACGAGCCCCTCTCTCCCTCTTCACATGTTGAGACTGAATGTAGGAAGTGTCATCATGGTTATGAAGAATATATGCCCTCCCAAGTTGTGTAATGGGTCCAGAGTAATAGTGACTAATCTTCAAAAAAATATCATAGTCGGAAAGAACTTAGGCGGTACACACAGGGGTGAACAGGTTTTACTCCCGAGAATTACTCTTGAGTCTACTGATACCACTATACCATTCAAGCGGAAACAATTCCCTGTTAAACTTTGTTATGCGATGACGATAAACAAATCTCAGGGCAGACATTTGATAAGTGTGGAATATTGCTTGATTCTGCACAGTGCTTTGCCCACTGACAACTTTATGTCGCTTGCTCAAGAGTTACAAGCTGGAATTCTCTCATCATATACACAGGTTGGGAAAAAGTGAACTACGATTTCAGGATGAAACTACCACGCAATTGCGTGTATAAAGAACTTTTCGTTGAGAGTCTTTCAGAAGAAGATAAACCTCCTGAAGCGGTCGTAGTTTCTGACGACCAAGAAGTTGCTTTGGCCGAAAAAGAGCCTGACCAAAGCATTGTCGAGATACCCAAAGCAGTGTAGACGATCTCAGAAGAGGAAGCCGTAGATATGTTGCTGCCCGCGTCGTACGATTTGTGCTACGAAAGAGAAGAAGAGGTCGACCCTGCCTCCAGTTTCTCTATCTCTATCAAGGAGGAGTTGGAAGAGAAAATCGAGGAAGTTAACCAAAAATAGAAGAGGTCAAAAAGATGCTAAAAGATAACAGAGATACCACTACTGAGAGCAACAAGAGGTGCAGCGACGACGACGAGGGAGAATTTTCTCCTACTAAGAAGTAGTGCCGGCGGCTTTAAGTTGAAGAAGAAGTTAAATATGACTAATAAAACACATTATTTTTATCACTCATATTTTATTTTGACCTTTTACAAATGTATAGCAAGAGGGCGTAGCCCTAGGGCGCGAAGCGCCGCAGGCCAAGCACCCACAGCGTAGCCGTGGCTGGTGCAGCCAGGTGCTTGTATATATATATATATATATATATATATATATATATATATATATATATATACAAGCACCTGGCATCGTTATCGTTATTATCAGTGTTGTCTGACGCCTTATATACTTTAGTGTAAAATGATAGAATATTAGTCACACATGCGTCTATTTACTATTACTGATTCAAGCATTTTTTCCTATAACCGATGTCAAACTGATTGGCCTATAGTTGCATATAGACTATCTATCTCCCTTCTTAAAAACAGGAACAACGTTTGCTTGCCTCCAGGCAGTAGGCACAAACCCAGTGTCTACTGATTTATTAAATATTTCAGCTAACAGGTTGCAGATTTCAAATCTACACTCCTTTAGCATTTTCGGAAAATTTTCGTCTGGACCCGGGGATTTTGTAGCTTTGTCTTTCATTCTGCTTGACAACTTATTCTTTACTAATGCTGATATTAGATAGACTACTTTTCTTCATTCCCTCTGAAAATTGGATTGCAGGCAGATACTTTATATAACCTCTCATTAGTAAACACCGTTAGAAAATAATTGTTAATCTCCTCACTCATTTTTTCATCCGATACTATCATGACATTTTCATCGTTTTTAATTGGTCCTATTCTTCCTTTATTTCTTGTTCTATAGAGATTAAAGAAACCCTTTGGGCTGGATCCTGCTTGACTAGCAACCTTAATTTCATAATTACGTTTCGCTGTACTTAAATTCTTTTTTACCAGCTTTGCCATTTTGTTATATCTTGATCTAAGGTGTGTTTGTCCGTTTTTTTTATTTTTACGTAAAGTCCTCTTTTCATTCAGATCTCATGTTTCAATCTGTCCGTCATCCATTCGGGAGTATTACTATTTTTCCATATTGACTTCAGGGGGATAAATGTATGTTGTGCATTAATAATTAATTAAATCAGGTAGAGTGCTATACATTTCATCCAAATTGCTGACCTGTCTGTTGAGCCCTCGCCCCTAAATGACCTGACTCAAGGTATGCATATTACCCTTCGTGACCCGACCTCTACTCATGACCTGACCCCCGGTCCCGCACCACGACTCGACAATGTCCGAAACGTTTGTAACGTCCGCATGACATTTTATACTCAATTTCAAATAGGTTTTTATATTGCCAAAGTTTCCTCTCCTGAAGTCTGGTACTTGGACGTTATTTGTACTTTTTAATTCTTCCCAAATAATATTAAATCTTATTTCTTGATGATCACTAGATCCTAGACTATCTCCCACTTTTACGTTACTCATTAGGTGCCCATTATTAGTTAAAACTAAATCAAGAGTATTTTCTCCGCCCTTACGATCGGTAATCACTTGTTTTAGGAAATTATCTTACACCACATCTAGGAATTTATTTTTTTCCTGATCTCCTATTAAAGTTTTCCAGTCAATTTTTCTATAATTAAAATCTCCCATTATCACAACATTTTTGTACTGGGACGCTCTGTGAATTTCATGAATCAGGGGATCAGTCTGCTCAATGCTAAGGTTAGGAGGTCTATACAACACGCCAATAATAACTTTCTTATTCTTGCCTATAATCTCTACCCAAATGGATTCCGCAGTCTTCTTCTCTAATCGAATTGTTGATCAATACAGTTTATTGTATTTTAACGAAAAATGCTACACCTCCCCCACTCCTGCCAACCCTATCATTGTGAAAAAACTTATATCCTTCTATTTCGATTTCCGGAAGGATATGTTTATCAGCCATGTTGATCCAGGTCTCAGTAATAGCTCTAATATCGAAATTCTCTACGCATGCTTTACCTTGCAGTAAATCAATTTTATTAATTATGCTTCTGATATTTGTATAGTAAACTTTAAGTTTATCTTCCCTCCACCTGCTTTGGTGATTCTTTTCACAGTCCCTATCTAAACTATATTCCGATTCTTCCACTCCCTCTCTACTCCCACATAATCTACTCGAAAAAAAAATGTAGAATGCCTATTTCTCGCTCAAGGGATTCAGCAAGGAGCCGAAATCCTCTGGGCGACAAGTGCACCCCGTCCCTTGTATATAGATGATTTCTACCGTAAAAGCGGTCCCAGTTGTCGACAAATGCCCATCCATTGGCCTTACAATGTTTTGCCAGCCTGCAATTAATTGCAATAGCCCTGGAATGCCACATGACTCCAACTCTACGCCTCGGAAAGATTCCACATACAACAGGAACACCTCCCCTATTTCTAATCTTGTCTAGCGCATCCCGTAACCACGCAAACAATTCCTCACTCCCTAACTTACCTATATCATTGCCCTGGGCACTTGAGCAAACTACAGGGTCCTTACCTTCCCCTACTAAACACTCTTCAATCCTATCTCTAACATCTTCTATTCCCGCGCCGGGGAAACACACTTGCGTCCTATGATACCTATCTTTATCGCAGAAAGCCCTGTCTAAGTACCTCACTTGACTGTCTCCTACAACCAAAATCTTACCTGTGGGCAGGGATCCAGCGTCTGCCCTTCCCTTCTTCTCTTGAATTTCATTTGTTACTTCTTCCTGCAGATTCGCTAGTACTTGAAACGAGTTCTTGCAATCGAGTGGGGCTGGTGAGTACTTTTTTCCACTATTCTGCATCTTATTTCTTTGCCCTTTTCCACCCAAGCTCGTAGCTAGATTTGTCTTCCGTATTTTGGGCCTTCGAGCGGAGAATTTGATTCTCCTCTTTAAGGCACTTTTCAGCATTCTCCAAGGATTCAATTCGACTAAGTAGAGATTGTATCTCATCGGCGCTGAACACGGTAACACAACTACTCGCCATATCACTAATTGAAGCAGTTACCTGGTTGTCCTGACCTGAGCGACGACTACTGCTCAACTGCCCAGGACTCGCGTCTTACTCTTCCCCCCTCCATATATATATATATATATATATATATATATATATATATGTGTGTGTGTGTGTGTGTGTGTGTGTGTGTGTGTGTGTGTGTGTGTGTGTGTGTGTGTGTGTGTGTGTGTGTGTGTGTGTGTGTGTGTGTGTGTGTGTGTGTGTGTGTGTGTGTGTGTGTGTGTGTGTGTGTGTGTGTGTGTGTGTGTGTGTGTGTGTGTGTGTGTGTGTGTGTGTGTGTGTGTGTGTGTGTGGAAGGAAGGTGTTTCAAAAAAGGGAATCAGAACACACTATTGAGCTTGCCGTAGTATGATTCCCTAGAGCACATTTGGAATGAGCACTTCCGTGTTCAGTGCCGACGGCTTGTGGTGTTCTCGTCGGAATGCACATGTCAGAACATTTTGTTCACTACGGTATATTTGCCCTTAAGCACACTTGGGATGAACACTTTCGTGCTCAGTGCAAATGGCTTGTACTATTCCCCAAAGAAAAGCTATATTCCAGAAGAATAGCTAGGATATTTAAAGTTAATTCCATGACTGATCTCAGTCTATTCAAAATGCTGATGATATTATGTATACAGTAGTTTATCATTTTTGTTCAATACATATGTATCCTTGTTACGGGATATAGAGATTTTTTATGGGGGGGTTGAGAATGTACATATATGAATATATAAAATGAATAAACACTAGTGCCGTGTTAAAGGATGGCCATAGTCTTGCCCTGGTACTTGGCGGTCACGAGTTTTTTTAAGGGGGCACTTTGCGAGTTGGCTACAGAACACTACAAGCTGAACTCACATCTGCGTGGTCCTGGTTGGAGGTTATAAGAGGAAAGCAAGATTACCATGGCGTGACGCATCTGTGAAGAAGGAGTGGGACAGAAAAAAACAAAAAGTTGGGGAGAAGGAAGGAGAGGGGGGATGCTGGGAAAATTCATTGAATGGGATCATTGTGGGGGAATAGCCCAGAATTATATTGTAACCAGGGGACTAAAATTTATGCCCTCCCATACTTGGCGTCTGTGATGTAAGGGGAAGTGGGATGAGTGTTAGCCACATAATATATCTGGAAAGTTTTCTAGGGAGGATGGTAAAAGACTTAGAGTAAACAGTGGCGATGAGATATTGACAATTGTTAGAAGTCTCAGGTATGAATGGATTGAGCTGTGGTGTCGGACGTGATAATAGAAGTGTTCTTATTAGGAAAATGAGGAGGTGAGAGAATGAAAAATGAGTACTAGGGGAGAGGATGGGAGGAACTGTTCAATTATGAATAAAGAGGAGGAATGAAAAAAAAAAATAAAGGTGGCATTGTATTATTATTATTATTATTATTTTTTTTTTTTTTTTTACGGGTGTTGGGTAATCCGTTGAATGCGGTATTCAGTTCTTATGTTTATTCAAGCTAATTCCAGTTGATTTTGTTCAGTCGAGGAAAACTCATTCTGCTTTTTATGGGTTATAATCCGGCTTGCACAAGACAATTTCATTCAGTTTAAGCAATGATTAAATCGTGAAGAGGTTAAGGATATCTCAGTTAGCCCTTATACTACGATGTCGTCCTTATGACGTTCTTCATGAATTTTATTTTGATAAGCCCATATATATATATATATATATATATATATATATATATATATATATATGTATATATATATCTATATATATATATATATATATATATATATATATATATATCTTAATGATTTGAATAATAGCAAATTGTTTCTTTTAACATTTTTTCAATGCTCCTCATAGGTGCTTATCAGGTCTTTTTGATTAATCAAACCAATACAGGGAATAAAGTATGTGTAAACCAAGTCGCAGTAAAATCAAAGAAGAGACGAGAACATTGGTTTAAGAGCACGATTTTCATTTGGGTTTCATATGATAACTATCAAATGAAACCCAAATAAAAATCAAAGTATCAGTCAATTAATTATAATTAATTGACTGATACTTCAAGTGCGCATATTTGTTTTAGAAAATGCTGCTGGGTTTCTTAATCTCCTTTATTACGGTTACGTCCCCTCATCTGAATGAAATAATTCGGTGTTGTGCAGAAGGAAACCCGCAAAGTGTGTAGTCGTGTCGAAGAGGTCCCGGCCATGATCTTTTCCGTAAACTTCCACCTCTCCCGGTGCTAAACGCGGCAAGATGAATTGACAACAATCTGTTTTATCACCAAATGCTCCAGCTACTTAATGTGGATTATACAAGGAATTGTTGGTAATTTATTTCGCCGTGTTTAGCACGTGAGGGGCTGGGCTGGGGAGAAAATTGAGACCAAATACTCTCCAGTTGTACCACGCTTAGTTCCACAGTTATTAGCAGCGATCCTAAGGTTGCTCCATCTATTCATTGTGAAGAAACTTTGAGCTATGGTATGCTTTGTGTAAGTTTGCGTTTGTTTCTATGTCCGCATCGATCAGGAGGAGTAAGAATAGGAAAAAGGGAAAGTGTAAGAGAGCTAGGATAAGGAATAGGAGAAGGAGAATTTGGAGGACGGTGAGAAAGAGGTGGAAATAAGGAGGAGGAGGAGGAGGAGGAGGAGGAGGACTAAAAAGAGGGGATGGAAGAGAGGGAGGAGGAGGAGAAGGGGAAGAGAACAAGAAGGAGATGAGCACTAATAGGTATCATTCCTCCTTTTGAGAATGTAAGTAGAAATACTCAAAGTTGATGGAGATCTTGTGCCCTATCTTGTCTGCTAAAATGAAGGAAACATATGAGAGTATGAAGCTCCTATTACAAAAAATTAAGTATGAAGAACATAAATGGAATATATGTGGTGACCTAAAGATTGTGGCACTCTTACTTGGAATGAAACTATGTTACACAAAGTTTTGTTGCTTTCTCTGTGAGTGGGACAGTCAGGATAAGAAAAATCATTATGAAAAGAATGCTTGGCCGAAACGATCACCGACCCCAGGATGGAAGAAAGCTGTCAATCCTCCTCTTGTTGATTCAGAGAAAATGTATCTGCCTCCTTTGCATATTAATCTAGGGTTGATGAAATTTTTTGTTAAAGGAATGAATAGAACTGGCAAGGGATTTACATATTTGAAAAATAAGCTTCCTAGAGTAAGTGATACAAATATCAAAGAAGTATTTTTGTTGGACCACAGATTAGGGAGCTGGTGAGAATCCAGAATTTTAATGAAGAGCTAAATGATCTTGAAAAGTTGCGTGGCTACCATTTAAAAAAGTTTGCGCAGAATTTTGGGGGAATCACAAACCAAATAACTATTTTGAAATCGTAAAATAGCCTTGAGATGCAATATGAGCCTAAAAATTCACTTCCTAGACTCTCGCTTGGACTTTTTCCTTACAAATCTCGGCGCCGTCAGTGACGAGCATAGTGAGATGTTTCACCAGGACATTCTGAACATAGAAACCCGGTATCAAGGGAAGTGGAGCCCTTCGATGTTAGCTGATTACTGTTGGACACTAAAAAGGGATCTCTCAAATGCAAAATGCACTCGAAAATCATACATTTCTACATTTTAAATATAAATTTCATTGAAATATCAGCCTAATTTATTTGTAATAGTTGTTGAAGATCTAAAATGCTATCACAGAAAAACTATGCCTGATAGAAAAATTCTGAAAACATATTTGAAATCAGCTGAAAAAAAATCTATCAAGTTCACCTCCTTTTGTGGGACAGGTATTTTAATAAATTTTGTTGACTGGTGTAATTGAATAAGTATATAAATACATTAATAAATAAGTAAATGAATATATGTATAAATAAATGAATGAATGAATAGACAGATACATAAATAGATAGGTAAACAAATACATAAATAGAAATATATAAACATATATATAGATAAACAGATAGAAATAAAAAAATGGATAAACCAAAAAATTATAGAATGAATAATTGAAAAGGCAAATAGATAAGTAGATAAATAGATAAATGAATAAACACACAAATAGATAAATAAATAAATAAAGAAAGAAAGAAAGAAAGAAAGAAAGAAAGAAAGAAAGAAGTAAATGAATAGATAAATAGATAGATGAATAAATAATCAAATGAATATACGAATAAACAAGTAAATAGGTACGTGAATAAATAAATAAATAGTTGTTTTTAAATAAACAAACAAAAAGTAAATGAGTTAGTAAACAAATGAATAAATCAATTAGTGAAATAAAGAAAAATACTTCAATAAGGAATTAAATTCTTTGCACCAAGTACAATAAAGATTAGATATTTATTTCAGAAAATGCCAACATACATACAAAATTTCTGGATTCCGCGAAAAATAAGTAAATTTATATTAGCACAGAACAAACCAAAGGGATTTTTAAATCGTAGCCCACTGATGTTTTCGAACGTATAGAAAATGAGATGAGATGAGATGATATTTTCTATTAGGGGAACGAAGCAAAGACGCCCTGCAAGAGAGGAAATATGAACCAATACTTATAACAAGTAAATATTGTGGATGAAAAAGTTCAGAAACACGAGAAGGGTAAGCCAGGTTGCTAAAAGCATGTGTAAGAGGAGAAAAGGGAGGGAAACGAAAGGAAAGAGAAAGAGAAACATGATAATTTATCGAAAGTTAGGTGGCTAATGCCAAGGAAGGGGGAGGTGAAATAAAAGCAGGTGGTGCTGGTGGGTGGGGATAAGAAGGAAGAATGCAAGAAATGAGGATGAGGTATATGATGGATATAAGATTGAAAAGAGGAAAGTGAAAGGAAGTCATAAATGAATGAGAGTTAAAATAATTAGGTAAATGAGAAATTCAATTTATAGGCAACTTAATGAGACAAGATGAAAAGAAATGCAAAGAGAAAGAAGATCGAAGAAGGAGAGAGAATAAACGAGGCAAGGAATGAAGGACGAAGAGAAAGGTGAATCGACCAAAAATATATGAAAATTATTCAATAATACAAAAAGAAAGAAATTAGATTTGCGAGGGAGTCAAAGCTGAGGCAGAAATGATTAACTTGAGAGATATAAGCAAAAGTTATCAAAATTGAAAGGTCTCCAGTGTATCAAAACAAAAGAAAGACAATAAGAACAATGAAACAAGAATATATAGGAATGTTTTAAACAAGTGATACGAGTACATAAAAGCGTGAAAATGATGAAAGATGCGAATAAGTAAGGCATGTAAGGAACAAAATATGATAGACAAAATTGCTAGAAAATAAGGAAAAAAATAGAATTATAACAAAGAACTGAATGGCGAAACAATTGCAAGATGCGCCAAAAGCAATGGAACAGCTCTAACTCCGGTGGGTGGACAGTGATTACCTACAGAGCACCAGGTATTTCCTATGACCGGAAAAGGGTGAGTAATGTGGAAGTAGACAAAAATAGAATGGGAGAGGCATGGGGGAAAGGCAAAGAAGAGGGCCCTGAAAGAGAAACCATGAGAGACAAGAATATATATATACACATATATATATACATACATATATATATATATATATACATACATATATATATATATATATATATATATATACATATATATATATATATATATATATATATGTTACAGTAAGAACACGTACCTAGGGATTACGCGTAATCCCTGAATGTTTATTCAGTGAATACGCGTAATCCCCGTTTCACTAACCTAACCTAACCTAACCTAACCTAACCTAACCTAACCTAACCTAACCGAACCTAACCTAACCTAACCTAACCTAACCTAACCTAACATAACCTAACCTAAGGTTAGGTTAGGTTAGGTTAGGTTAGGTTAGGTTAGGTTAGTGAAACGGGGATTACGCGTATTCACTGAATAAACATTCAGGGATTACGCGTAATCCCTAGGTACGTGTTCTTACTGTAACATATATATATATATATATATATATATATATATATATATATATATATATATATATATATGTTCACATCTTAACAGGAAATAATGCATATGTATATATATATATATATATATATATATATATATATATATATATATACAACAGTAATCACAAAAAACACGTGAATAAAGATTTTTGCTTGTAACCACGAGGAAATTAAAGATCGGAATACTGAACGTCTATTAAGACATTTTCAAAGTACATAGTGTCACAACAAAGTATAACTTAAATACAATAGTATAGAAAACAGGAGAGGTCACTCAACGTAAATACGTAAGGATTATCTTACAAAGAAACAACTGTCACCCATTTTTATTTATTTATTCTTGTTATTATTATTTTCTATTATATATATGTATGCGTGTGCATGCGTGCACATATATATGTATGTATGTATATGTATATATTTATTATTATTATTTCTATTTTTGTTTCTTTGTAAGACAATCCTTATGTATTTATGTTGAATCACATGTGTCAATTGTCACCATTCTTATTTCTTGTTATCATTTATATTTTGTTTCTTTGTAGGATATTTCTTATGTATTTATGTTGAATGTCCTTTTATCACCTTGTCAATTGTCATCCTTATGTATTTATGCTGAGTGACATTTTATCACCTGTTTCAATTTTCACCCATTTTATTTATTGTTTTTATTTATATTTTTGTTTCTTTGTAAGATAATCCTTACGTATTTACGTTGAGTGACCTCTCCTGTTTTCTATACTATTGTATTTAAGTTATACTTTGTTGTGACACTATGTACTTTGAAAATGTCTTAATAGACGAAAACGTTCAGTATTCCGATCTTTAATTTCCTCGTGGTTACAAGCAAGAAAAAAAATATATATATACATACATATATATATATATATATATATATATATATATATATACATATATATATATATATATACGGACCAGAGCCATACATCATTTTGTCTATGATAGAGGAAAACTCTGTTCATAGAGAAATGATGATGTCCCTCCGTTATGCTGTCAACCCCTTGTTTGCTGTCCTGTACCATTTCTTTGAGTATTCATTTTCTGTGTTTGCCGACCCTGTGGCGGGGAAAGAGAATGCTACCACCAAGTCTTTCCACTTGAGTCGTAAAAGGCGACAAAAAACGGGACAGGAATGGGATTAGGAGTCCTACTACCTATAGCCCCCACAAGGGAAATTCCTAAAAATAAAAGAAAAGCCCTAAGAGGGTCTAGGAGTTTTCCAACTAGTACCCTAAGGTTTGGATCTTTTAATGTGCATGGATGTGGTACAGGTGAGAGTAAAAGGGAAGAGATAGGCAGTATGTTTGTGAGAAGAAAGGTGGATGTGTTGGCTTTGAGTGAAACTAAAATGAAAGGAAAGGGCAACTGTGAGTTTGGGAGTGTAGCTGGGAGGTACTCAGGAGTGAAGAGGCGACAAGAAGGAGAGAAGGGGTGGCTATACTAGTAAGTGAAGAGATAAGTAAGCGGGTAGTGGAGTGGAAGGAGGTTTCATCAAAGTTGATGTGGATGAATGTGAAGCTGGGAAGAGAGATGTGGGTTTTTGTAAGTGCGTATTGACCTGGTAGTGAGAAGAGCGTAGAGGAAAGGGAAGCTTTTTTGGTAGATATGAATGAGTGCATAGAGGGATTAGGGAGAAATGTCAATGTAGTTGTATTGGGAAACATCAATGCTAGGGTAGGAAATGAACCAATAGACGGAGTGATTGGGAGGTATGGAGTTCCAGGTAAAAATCGTAATGGAGAATTGATGGTAGAGATGTGTCTTGAAAGAGAGTTGAGGATAGTAAATACAGTGTTTAGGAAGAAAGTCAAGCATAAGTACACATGGGAGAGGGTGGTGGATGGAAGGGTGGCAGATAGAGCATCAATGGACTATATAGTGGTGACCAGGAGTATGGTAGGAAGAGTTAAGGATGTATATGTTCTAAGGGGAGAGAGTGGGGGAATATCAGATCATTTTCTGGTGGAAGGTAAATTTAGAGTAGAGAATAGGTGGAGAGAGAGGAAAAAGGCAGAGGGTAGCGAGGTACTCAAAGTGAACTGCTTAAATGAGGAAAAAAAAGAGAGTGAGTATGAGAAGAAGCTGAAAGAGGAGTGGGAGGGAGTAAAGGATAGAGTAGAACTAGGATTGGAGGAGGAATGGGGATGGTTCAAGGAGGGAGTCATAAGGTGTGCAAAGATGGTGTGTGGAACAAGGAGGGCAGGAGGAAATAGAAGGAAGGGTAGTGAGTAGTGGGATGAGGAAGCAAAGAAATGTGCAGAGGAGAAGAAGCAGGTATTCATAGATTGGCTGCAACTTGGGACGAGGGAATCGTATGAGAGGTACAAAGTAAAGAGAAGGGAAGTTAAGCATAAGATAAAGGAGGCAAATAGGAGAGCAGATGTGAAATGGGGTAAGAGTATGACAGAAATTTTTGAAAGCAATAAAAAGATGTTTTGGAAGGAAATTAAAAGAGAAATAGGAGGCGAATCAAGTAGAGAAGAAAAGGTAAAAGGTGCAGATGGAGAGATGATATTGGAAGAGAAGGCAGTTAGAGGAAGGTGAGCAGAGTATTTTAGGGAGTTGCTAAATGTGAAGGAGGATAGGGAAGGAAAGGTAGTTGCAGTGGGAAGCGCTAAGAAAATGAGAGTGATGAGTGAGGAAAATTGAGGAGAAATAGGGAAGGATGAAATGAAAGCAGCTATTAAGATGATGAGAACAGGTAAGGCACCTGGGTTGGATGGATGCCATGGAGAATGTCTGAAGAAAGGAGGCACAGTTATGGTGGACTGGGTGGTGAGGTTATTTAATGTTTGTTTAACAGAGGGTAGAGTGCCGGAGGACTGAAGGAGTGCCTGTATAGTTCCGCTTTACAAGGGAAAAGGAAACAAGTGTGAGTGTAGTAGTTTCAGAGCTTGTTGAGTGTAGTTGGGAAGGTTTATGGGAGGGTCTTGATTGAGAATTAGGAGAGGAAAAGAGGGAGTAATTGGTGAGGAACAGTGTGGTTTTAGGACAGTTAGGGGTTGTTTAGATCAGATCTTTGTGGTAAGACAGATATGTGAGAAAACTATAGGAAAAGGCGAGGATGTTTTTTGGGCTTTTATGGATTTGGAAAAGGCTTACAACAGAATAGACAGGAAAGCACTGTGGGAGGCACTGCAGATGCATGGGATAGGAGAAAAGCTGTTAAGAGCAGTCAAGAGTTTTTACGAGAGTAGTAGAGCTTGTATTAGGATTAGACATGGAGAGAGTGAATGGTTTGAGGTAAAGGTGGGACTTCGTCAGGGGTGTGTTATATCGCCCTGGCTGTTCAATCTTTACATGGATGGGGTGGAGCGAGAGATGAATGCAAGGGTAGTGGGTCAGGGGTTGGAGACGAATAAAGAAAATTGAGAAAAGTGGGTGGTGAGCCAGTTGTTCTTCGCTGAGGACACTACGCTTGTAGAAGGATCAGAGGGATTGAGGAAGTTTGTGACAGAGTTTGACAAGGTGTGTGAAAGAAGGAAGCTGAAGATAAATGTGGGTAAAAGCAAAGTGGTGAGATGTACAAGGGTAGGAGTGACAGCAGGCTGGAAGTGAGCATTAAGGGAGAGCGACTGGAGGAAGTGGGTAGCTTTAGATATTTGGGTACGAATGTGGCAGGAAAGGGAGGAGTGGGGGTGGAGGTAGAATGTAGATTGAGAGAAGCAAGTAAATGCCTTGGTGGATTGAAAAGTGTAATGAGAAATAGACATTTGGGAATGGATGATAAGAGGAGGGTATATGAAGGAGAGATTGTGCCAACAGCATTTTACGGGGCAGAAACATGAAACATGAGAGAGGAAGAGAGAAAAAGTTTGAATATGTTTGAGATGAAGTGTCTGAGAAGTATGATAGGGGTTATTAGGGTGGATAGAGTGAGAAATGGGGAGGTGAGGAGGAGAACAGGGGTGGAAAGGGAACTGGGAGATAGGGTTGATGAAAGAGTATTAGGATGTTTGGACACATGGAAGGAATGAGTGAAGAAAGATTAGTTAAAAAAAAAAGTGTGGAAGACAGAGGTGGAGGGAGTGAATATGAGGGGGCGTCTTAGGATGAGATGGATGGATGGGGTTAAAGGGGCCTTACAAAAAAGAGGAATGTCTGTTGAGGAAGGACGGGGGAGGACAGAAGATTGGGGTGAATCGAGAGGGGTTGTGTATAGATGATGCTGTGATGCATAAGTGGGAGTGGGTGGGTGATGGGGGGGGGGTGAGGAAGTGTGTATGAGAAAATATTGACGCAACCCGAAGGGATTTCTTCCCGTCTTCTCCTTTTCTGCATGAGGGGACAGAGAGGGGGGGGTCGCCGAAGTTATGAAGCAGCCTTCCTGTGGATGTGCTGTGTCTTGCGACACTGCTTCTGACCCAGGGCATTGGACAGGATGCAGGGATGACCCGTCATCCGGGAGGTGCCAAGATGGGAGGGAGGGAGGAGGGTGGAGGGAAGTGGAATATATAGAAAATGGAATGGGTGGGAGTGGTTTCTATGCCCTTTTCTTTTTGGCTACCCCCCGAGTAGGGGGAAAAAGCTTTTTGTATATATTATATATATTATATATATTATATATATATATATATATATATATATATATATATATATATATATATATATATGAGTGCATAGAGGATTTAGGAAGAAATGTAAATGTAATAGTACTGGGAGACCTTAATGCTAGGGTAGGAAATGGTCCAATCGATGGAATAGTTGGGAAATGTAGGGTTCCAAGAAAGAATCGTAGTGGAGAGTTGATGGTGGAAATGTGTCTAGAAAGAGAGTTGATGATAGCATATACAGTGTTTTGGAAGAAAGTCAAGCATAAGTATACATGGGAGAGGGTGGTGGAGGGGAGGGTAGTAGATAGAGCGCTAATGGATTATGTAGTGGTAAATAGGATTATGATAAGAAGAGTTAAGGATGTACATGTGCTAAGGGGAGAGGGTGGGGGAATATCAGATCATTTTTTGGTGGAAGGTAAGTTGAGAGTGGAAGATAGATGGAGAAAGAGGAAAGGGACAAAAGGTAGGGAGGTTCTTAGAGTGAATTCTTTGAATGAAAAGGGAAAGGAGAAGGTGTACGAAAAGAACCTGAAGGAGGAGTGGGAGGGAGTAAAGGATAGAGTGGAGCTGGGTGTGGAGGAGGAATGGGGATGGTTCAAGGAGGGAGTCATAAAGTGTGGAAGGATGGTGTGTGGAACAAGAAGGACAGGGGGAAATAGAAGAAAGGGTAGTGAATGGTGGGATGAGGAAACAAAAAAGGTTGTAGAAGAGAAGAAGCGAGCTTTCACAGATTGGTTACAAAATAGGACGAGGGAGTCATATGAGAGGTGCAAAGAAAAGAAAAGAGATGTAAAGCAAAAGGTAAAGGAGGCAAAGAGGAGAGCAGATGTGAAATGGGGTAAGAGTATGACAGAAAATTTTGAAAGTAATAAAAAGATGTTTTGGAAAGAAATTAAGAGAGGAAGAGGAGGCGAATCAAATAGAGAAGAAAAGGTAAAAGGTGCAGATGGAGAAATGATAATGGAAGAGAAGGCAGTAAGGGGAAGATGGGCAGAATATTTTAGGGAGTTGCTAAATGTGATGGAGGATAGTGAGGGAAAGATAGTTGCAGTGGGAAATGCGAAGAAAATGAGAGTGACGAGTGAGGAGAATGGAGGAGAAATAAGGAAGGATGAGGTGAAGGCAGTTCTTAAGATGATGAAAGCAGGTAAGGCACCTGGTCTGGATGGATGCCATGCAGAATGTCTGAAAAAGGGATGTACAGTGATGGTGGACTGGCTGGTGAGGTTATTTAATGTTTGCTGGAGAGAGGGTAGAGTGCCGGAGGACTGGAGGAGTGCCTGTATAGTTCCTCTTTACAAGGGGAAAGGAGACAAGTGTGAATGAAGTAGTTTCAGAGGGATTAGCTTGTTAAGTGTAGTTGGGAAGGCTTATGGGAGGATCTTGATTGAGAGGATTAGGAGAGGAACAGTAGAAGTAATTGGTGAGGAACAGTGTGGATTTACGACAGGTAGAGGTTGTGTAGATCAGATCTTTGTGGTAAGACAAATATGTGAGAAAGCTATAGGAAAGGGGAAGATTGTTTTTTGGGCTTTTATGGATCTGGAAAAGGCTTATGATAGGGTAGACAGAAAGGCACTGTGGGAGGTTATGCAGATATACGTTATAGGAGGAAAGCTTCTGGGAGGTGTCAAGAGTTTTTATGAGAGTAGTAGAGCTTGTGTCAGGATTGGAAATGGAGAGAGTGAGTGGTTCGAGGTAAAGGTGGGACTTCATCAAGGATGCGTTATATCGCCCTGGCTGTTCAACTTATACATGGATGGGGTAGTGCGAGAGGTAAATGCAAGGGTAGTGGGCAAGGTATTGGAGATGGTTAAAGAAAATGGAGAAAAGTGGAAGGTGAGCCAGCTGTTGTTTGCGGACGACACTGCGCTTGTGGCAGGATCGGAGGAGGGATTGAGGAAGTTGGTAGCAGAGTTTGGGAGAGTATGTGATAGAAGAAAGCTAAAGATTCATGTGGGTAAAAGTAAGGTGATGAGATGTACAAGGGGTGAAAGTGGCAGTAGACTGGAAGTGAGCATTAAGGGAGAGCGACTGGAGGAAGTGTATAGTTTTAGATACTTGGGTGGAAATGTGGCAGGAAAAGGTGGAGTGAAGGTGGAGGTAGAATGTAGATTGAGAGAAGCGAGTAAATGCCTTGGTGGATTAAAGAGTGTAATGAGGAATAGACATTTGGGAATGGATGCTAAGAGGAGACTGTATGAAGGAGTAATTGTGCCAACAGCACTGTATGGGGCAGAAACATGGAACATAAGAGAAGAAGAGAGAAGGAGTTTGAATGTGTTTGAGATGAGATGTCTGAGAAGTATGATGGGGGTTACTATGCTAGATAGAGTGAGAAATGAGGAGGTGAGGAGGAGAACAGGGGTGGAAAAGGAGCTGGGAGATAGGGTTGATGGAAGAATATTAGGATGGTTTGGACACATGGAAGGAATGAGTGAAGAAAGACTAGTAAAAGAGGTATGGAAGGCAGATGTGGAGGGAGTGAACATGAGGGGACGTCCTAGGATGAGATGGATGGATGGGGTGAAGGGGGCTTTGGGGAAGAGGGGAATGTCTGTTGAGGAAGGATGGGAGAGGACAGAAGACAGGGGTGAATGGAGAATGGTTGTATATGGATGATGTTGTGATTGCATGAGGTGGAATGGGCGGGGGGATGGGGGGTGAGGTAGTATGTGTGAGCAAAATTTTGACGCAGCCCGAAGGGATTTCTCCCCGTCTTCTCCTTTATGCATAGGGGGACGGAGAGGGGGGTCGCCGATTTAATGAAGCGGCCTTGCTGTGGATGTGCTGTGTCTTGCGACACTGCATCTAACCCAGGGCAGCGGACGAGGTGCAGGGATGACCCGTCATCCAGGAGGTGCTATGATAAGTGGGAGGGTGGAGGGGTGAGGAGTGTATTCAGGGATGGAATGGGTGGAATTGAGTTTATGCCTTTTCCTTTTTGGCTACCTCCCTTGTAAGGGGGAAAAAGCCTTGGTATATGTATGTATATATATATATATATATATATATATATATATGTGTATATATATATATACATATATATATATATATGTGAGTGTGTGTGTGTGTGTGTGTGTGTGTGTGTGTGTGTGTGTGTGTGTGTGTGTGTGTGTGTGTGTGTGTGTGTGTGTGTGTGTGTGTGTGTGTGTGTGTGTGTGTGTGTGTGTGTGTGTGTGTGTGTGTGTCATACGCGATCGATCACGCTGCGCCATCGATCGGTCCATCGTTCGCGCAGCAATCGATCAATCCCGGAACCATCAATCGATCGCACTGCGCATTCGATGGATGTCCCTATCCTGATCACTATACCAGTTCCAAACCAATGATTTCCATGAAGAAATTTTCATTGTACAATTCTAAAATATTATTCACTTATTTATATATTTATTTATTTATTTTAGATTAATCTCCATTCAGTGAGAAGTGAAATCTTTTCTTCACAACGCCTGAGCCGGTCTTCCAGGTTCATACAGCCGTTACAATCCATATTCACCCTTTTTTCTAATGATACAAACAACAAAGAAAAACAGAAACCAAAAGTGAATACGAATAATCAAACTCAAGTTATTATATTACCAATGTTACTCTGCTTTATTATGTGCTCTTAACGGCTGATAGCGGGTTGCCCACCACCAACAAAGCTAAAAAATATCAAGACGTGGACCAAAGAATAAAAACAATTGTTTATGAATATATTGGCGAAAGAAACTCTTTGGAATAACTATCAAATGAACTAAAGTTTTTTTTCTTTATCTTTACCTTAGAAAAAAAAAACAGAGTTATTGTGCAAATACCCATTTTTATTATTATTATTATTATTCTATAGAATAAGAATGAAGGAGACTGCTAGGCAGTTCTGCATCCATTACCACCTGTCATCCCCACCCATAAAGTTGTCTAACAGTTTCTTAAAACAACTGATATTTTCAGCGCTCACTACATGGTTACTAAGTCTGTTCCATTTGGGATCCACCCATTTAGTCTTCGGACATTTAGTCTTCTGGACAATTAGTCCTCCACTAATTAGTCTTCTGACAATTAGTCTTCCTTTGAAAAATAAATGTGGACATTTAGTCTTCCCAGCAACTTGTCTTCAAGTTAAAATAAGATAATGAGCTTAAAACTTTAGTTATTATTATTTTATCATCAATTGGTGATTTAATATAACCATATATGAATGGTAAATAAGATAAGAATAGGAGGATCAGAGGCTCTATGGTACCTTGTCTTACACGTCTGGTATGACGTATACCAAGTTGATTGATGTGCTGCTAAAATGAGGTATATGTGTGATGGTGAATCAATTGCGAGAACGAGTTGTCCACATTTTTGTGGACGAGTTGTCCAGGTTTCCAGTTTTGCGGACCAGTTGTCCGAAGACGAGTTATCCGTTCAGCATATCAGAGAGGAATGTGAAAATGAATATCTTGAGTTCAGGTCTCCTTATTGGAGATGGTCTTCAAGTACAAGGATGATCGGTTGACCTCAGGTCATGAGTAACAAATTCTGGAATAACATTAATCATTTTCTTTCACATGGAATAGAAGTTAAAAAAAATTGTATATCTTAACACATTATACAACTGACAGACTGAAATTCCCTTGCAAAGCAAAACCATATTCTTTCAGAAGTGAAAATGTATCTGAAATCCAATAAGGTTTATGCACTCATAATTGATTTTATTATAGCATAAATTTGAAATGACCTTGTGAAGTCACAGTATCTTAAAATAAGATAGAAATTTCTATTTCGTAACCAAAGAAGTTGAAATAAGATATCACTTATAAGCGGCACATCAGAATGGAACCGAAACGCCCGCGGTCGACAATTTCATGAGGCCTAAACGACCGCACACTTTGGGCTCGAGCCTCCAACTTCTTTGGGCCACTGAGGTGACCCGACCCTGGACGTTTCCGCTTCATGAAATTGTTAGCCCCGAATGTTTCGGCCCCATTCATATACACCGCTCTTAAGTCATGTCTAATATTAACTTATTTGGCACCAAAAATATTTTATTTATTCATTCACAAATAAATAAATAGATAAAAGTACATACATACATATACCAAGGCTTTTTCCCCCTTACAAGGGAGGTAGCCAAAAAGGAAAAGGCATAAAATCATTCCCACCCATTCCATCCCTGAATACACTCCACACCCCGCACCCTCCCTCTTATCTTAGCACCTCCTGGATGACGGGTCATCCCTGCACCTTGTCCACTGCCCTAGGTCAGAAGCAGTCTCGCAAGCACATCCATAGCAAGGCTACTTCATTAAATCGGCGACCCCCCCCCTCTCCGTCCCCCCATGCATAAAAGGAGAGGACGGGGAGAAATCCCTCCGGGCTGCGTTAAATTTTGCTCACACACACTACCTCACCCCCCCCCCATTCCACCTCATGCATCACAACATCATCCATATACAACCATTCTCCATTCACCCCTGTCTTCTGTCGTCTCCCGTCCTTCCTCAACAGACATTCCCCTCTTCCCCAAAGCCCCCTTCACCCCATCCATCCATCTCATCTAGGACGTCCCCTCATGTTCACTCCCTCCACATCTGCCTTCCATACCTTTTTTACTAGTCTTTCTTCACTTATTCTTTCCATGTGTCCAAACCATTCTAATACTCCTTCATCAACCCTATCTCCCAATTCCCTTTCCACCCCCGTTTTTCTCCTCACCTCCTCATTTCTCACTCTATCTAGCCTAGTAACCCCCATCATACTTCTCAGACACCTCATCTCAAAAACATTCAAACTCCTTCTCTCTTCCTCTCTTATGTTCCATGTTTCTGCCCCATACAGTGCTGTTGGCACAATCACTCCTTCATACAGTCTCCTCTTAGCATCCATTCCCAAATGTCTATTCCTCATTACATTCTTTAATCCACCAATGCATTTACTCGCTTCTCTCAATCTACATTCTTCCTCCACCTTCACTCCACCTTTTCCTGCCACATTTCCACCCAAGTATCTAAAACTATACACTTCCTCCAGTCGCTCTCCCTTAATGCTCACTTCCAGTCTCCTGCCACTTTCACCCCTTGTACATCTCATCACCTTACTTTTACCCACATGAATCTTTAGCTTTCTTCTATCACATACTCTCCCAAACTCTGCTACCAACTTCCTCAATCCCTCCTCTGATCCTGCCACAAGCACAGTGTTGTCCGCAAACATCAGCTGGCTCACCTTCCACTTTTCTCCATTTTCTTTAACCATCTCCAACCCCTGACCCACTACCCTTGCATTTACCTCTCGCACTACCCCATCCATGTATAAGTTGAACAGCCAGGGCGATATAACGCATCCTTGACGAAGTCCCACCTTTACCTCGAACCACTCACTCTCTCCAATTCTAATCCTGACACAAGCTCTACTACTCTCATAAATACTCTTGACAGCTCCTAGAAGCTTTCCTACTATCCCATATATCTGCATAACCTCCCACAGTGCCTTTCTGTCTACCCTATCGTAAGCCTTTTCCAGATCCATAAAGGCCCAAAAAACAATCTTCCATTTTCCTATAGCTTTCTCACATATTTGTCTTACCACAAAGATCTGATCTACACAACCTCTACCTGTCGTAAATCCACACTGTTCCTCACCAATTACTCCTACTGTTCCTCTTCTAATCCTCTCAATCAAGATCCTCCCATAAACCTTCCCAACTACACTTAAGCTAATCCCTCTGAAACTACTACATTCACACTTGTCCCCTTTTCCCTTGTAAAGTGGAACTATGCAGGCACTCCTCCAGTCCTCCGGCACTCTACCCTCTCTCCAGCAAACATTAAATAACCTCACCAGCCAGTCCACCATCACTGTACCTCCCTTTTTCAGACATTCTGCATGGCATCCATCCAGACCAGGTGCCTTACCTGCTTTCATCATCTTAAGAACTGCCTTAACTTCATCCTTCCTTATTTCTCCTCCATTCTCCTCACTTATCACTCTCTTTTTCTTAGCATTTCCCACTGCAACTATCTTTCCCTCCCTATCCTCCTTCACATTTAGCAACTTACTAAAATATTCTGCCCATCTTCCCCTTACTGCCTTCTCTTCCATTATCATCTCTCCATCTGCACCTTTTACCTTTTCTTCTGTACTTGATTCGCCTCCTCTTCCTCTCATAATTTCTTTCTAAAACATCTTTTTATTACTTTCAAAGTAAAGAAAAATATTAATGATGAATTAGCCAAAGTATCTATGTTGGTGCTTCAAAACTAAATAGATAAAAATAATTATTGGCATTTTGGTATTCTAAATTTGAAGTAGGCAAAAGTAGACGTGGGATAAATTTCTAACTTATTTGATCTAAAAAAAAAAGAAAGAAAAAAAAAACATTAGAAGACTAAATGTCCAATTTTAGAAGACTTATTGTCAGAAGACTAACTAGTGGAAGACTAATTGTCCAGAAAACTAATTAAAGACTAAATGTCCTACATCCGTTCCATTCGTTGACCACCCAATTGACAAACCAATTCTTGCCTATTTCCTTAAATCTAAATTTGTCCATTTTAAATCCATAACTGCGAGTATTGCCATGTTGTCTTAATATGATGACCTTGTTTGCGTCACCCTTGTTAAAGCCATTGTGAGTGCCGATTGGCCGCTGTTTGGAAATGTCTTGATGTGTGATATTATACAGGTAAATTGTTTGATATGTATTTAGACTAATTACGAATCACAGCATATGACATTTGATCTAAGTGTGTTAAGTACAGATTGCACAATACTTGAGTGTATTGAGATAATATGCATGTGAGAAAATATCGATAATAAGCATACGAAATTGTATGAGATATGAGTTAACGGCAACTGGAATCTGTGACGTGTAAGCACGTAATTTACGATGCATGTAATAATATAAAAAAAATTCTTGTATGAGATTGATGGATTGTAGTGGTTCATTATGTATAATAAAATAAAATTATATAATAGAACCACTAGAAGACAAAAGAATGTTATGTAGAAAATTATTCATTTACGATCCCTTCATGTAGTACTCCGCCTGTAGAAAAGTAGTGCTTGCTAACCTCGGCATATTCTATATGAGAGCCGTTCTTTTGTGTTTAGAACATTGAGTTGTGAAGATGTGACCACTACCATGGGTTGTCTGGGGTACCTTTTAATGGTAAGCATTGACTGAAAATGTATATGTAACATGTGTAATGAACATAATTATGCAATTAGCCTAATGTAGAAGTCATGATAATGTTTGATGATTTCGGTTCCGCAGAACATCTGTGGATGGCAAAGATAAGTCAGGATTTGGATGGTGGAAGTGACTGAATATTATGATAAATTGATGACCAAGTGTATGATGATTAAGTGATAAAGTGCATTCAACAATTATATTGATTGTGATAGATATATAGAATTGGTAGAGGCATGTTGTTTATTGTGTTCGTGTTTATAGGTTCTACACACGCCGTCTGTATCATCTTACGAAGGGAATAAAGAGAATGTGCGTGCCAGATTGTCTGGTTCCCCATCCCTCTGTACCTTAAGCTACCGACTCTTCGTGGCGTGGCGTTGACAGCCATTGATCCACTTAAACAACTTTATTAGATCACCCTGCACTCTGCGTCTTTCCAGAGGTGCCTAAGCTTCTCTTCGTAAGGTAAATTTCTGAGTCCATGTATCATATTGGCCATTCTCCTCTGTACTGATTCTAATAATTGATGTCTTTTCTATTAGACAGAGACAAAAACTGTACCGTATAGTCAAGGATAGGTCTAACGCTAGATAGAGTTTGATAATTGTATCTGCACTTCTATTCGTAACCGTCCTAGTAATGAAGCCTAATGCTCTGTTTGTTTTATTCATGGCGCTAATGCATTGCTTCCTGAATTTAAGGTCAGGACTCATTAGAACTCCCAAGTCTCTCTCGCATTCAGCTTTCTCTAAAAACGTGTTATCTAAGCTATATCTATTTTCGGGAGTGTAGGACAGTTGCTCACCGGTGTTACTATAGTCACTCCCTGGTGAATTACATTATCTATTTTTTTTTTTTTTTTTTGTAATGCTGTTGGACCAGATCAGCTAGTTTGTTTACATATAGGCGCGAATTCGCGGTCTGATGTCAGTGTTTTAGATATAATGTATCTAGAGATATGTTTACACTTGCGAGATCTACAGTGCTCTAGTTATGTAAGAATTTATAGAAATACTTATTGTAATTGCTTTTGGTGTATGATCCATGTACGGTGTGTATTTTACGATATTAAATGTATCGTTAGGAGGATGCCAAGATTGTTGGAACCATCGTGCCAATTCGAAATCTAAAAACAATGAAGCCGTTGTTCTTCCTTCCTCTTCTCTGCTGCGTGTAATTCGAAATGGACGCTTAGTCCTTGCTGGGGGGAAGTAATAGTTGGGAAAAGAATAAATGGGAGGAATAACGGGAATATATAATAATGAAAACACGCAGGAGGGAAGGAGCAATGGTCACTGGTGAGTTATGACTGCATATCTGGTAAGGATTGATGTGAATTGAAGTGATTAGCAAGGATCCAATTTTCCTGTTTTTATAGGAGCAGAACCTGGTTAAGAGGTTAGATGAAGGTTATATAATGTGAGTATGTTGTAGAATCTGTATATGAAATGGTCTATGGTGCTTTTAGTTACATGGAATGTAATACAATGACTATGTTGAAGTGGAGGCAGTAGCTCAACTGAGTAGCACTGGAGACATTGAATATTTATCTCGTATGATAAGAATGTGCTTGAGTTTGGAACACAAAGATAAATGTATACATTTAGTTCTGTACTGTTAGGCTTATTCAATATAGGTATAGATATAATTACCTACTATCTTTTTGTATCCTCCATTTATGATGATAATGTGAGATGAGGATTTTTCCTAACTGAATGGGGGATAAGATATATTTGATAAAGAGGGAAGTGTGTAGTAGGAAGTGAAATTGATATCCGTTATTGTCACCCCACCTTTAAGGGATGAGGCAAGATCTGTTGTTGTCCTCCTAGATCCTTTATTTACTAACCAATTGCTTTAAGGTTAGAGGTGACAGCGTGACACCGGACAAGTGACAAATAGGACATTTGCTCACCAATTTTTAACTGTAAGTTAAGGTGCCTAAGCCTTTCTTCGTAAGGTAAATTTCTGAGCCCATATATCATTTTGGTCATTCTCCTCTGTACTGATTCTAATAATTGATGTCTATTCTATTAGACGGAGACCAAAACTGTACCGCATAGTCAAGGATAGGTCTAACGCTAGATAGAGTTTGATAATTACATCTGCACTTCTATTCGTAACCGTCCTAGCAATGAAGTCTAATGCTCTGTTTGTTTTATTCCTGACGCTAATGCATTGTTTCCTGAATTTAAGGTCAGGACTCATTAGAACTTCCAAGTCTCTCTCGCACTCAGTTTTCTCTAAAAAAAAAACGTGTTATCTAAGCTATATCTATTTTCGGGGAGTGTAGGACAGTTACTCACTGGACAGTTGCTCACCAGACAAGTGGCAGATAGGACATTTGCTCACAAATTTTTTACTGCTTTTTTCATTTATTTGTATCACCTGTTATGGTCTAGCACCATACAGGCCCCTGTTAATAGGCCTGTTTTGGCTTCTAACCTGTGAGGGTTTTCTTGGAGAGGGTTCAAAACATGGCTTCTTCTCACCTGATGGTTTCATTGGTGAGGTATATAATGCAGGACAATTCATGGTTGGCATATTTAGTCACATGTATGTAAAAAAGATTGCCAAGAAAAACTGGATCAGATGGCAGTGTGTGAAGCAGCGGTCTGTTGGATGTAAAGGAGCTGTGACAACAGATCAAGATGTAAGCATCTAACTTTTATATTCTAACTTTGTTATTGGTCATCATTTCCATTTATGAAAATAAAATATTTGAATATTTCATAACAGGAGTACCTATTCTTAATATTTCATAACTATTTTAATATTTAAAACAAACAGTACCAGTAATAATAAAGTTACATTAGCAAAATTTTGCCATAATTCTGGGAAGTTTTAGCAAATTTTGGGTGAACTTTTTTAGGTGAAAATTAGCAACATTTGCCAGGTTTTTAAATTATTTCATAGGAAACTTACGGTGGAATTTTGGTGAAATTTGATGAAGAAATGTGGCAAATTTTTGGTAACTTTTGCCGATTTATTTTTGTTAATTTCGGGAGTAGAAACATGGAGAAATTTGATGTAACTTTATTTTGACTATACTCGGTGCATCGAAAACTGGCCGTTAGGGCGAAGCACGGGGATTCCCCCTGTGTTGCCACATATGATTATTTTATAATTTTATCTTATTTTGAATTTTATTTTATAATTTTATAATGTTGCCACATATAATTATATTATAATTTTTTGTCACACACCACCACTGAGGTAAAAATCAAAGCAATATTTTCTATACAAAGGTTTCGTTTCCTCGAGTCGTGGACATGGCATATGAGCAGGAGAGAGCGACGTTGCCAATCCATCCCTTCTCTGGCCACGCCCTCACACTGCATTCAGAAAGCATTGCATCCACACGCACGTTCTCGCCATGGATAAATACATTATATATATATATATATATATATATATATATATATATATATATATATATATATAAGATTGAAAGTGAAAGAAGTTGATGAGGAGATATGGGAGAATTTACGCCTTAACGTTTCGACCCGCAGGGTCTTGATCACAAAGCTAACAACTCAAACGTAACAGGATGTTTTATACACGGACGGGTCATCTTACGGGACGCTTCGGAGAGCTTGCTATTTTATTTGCGTATTCTTTTGTTACTATTATGCTTGTGGCTTTTGCTAAACATATAAAGCCTTCTCTATGGTTAATGTTGTTATTAGTGTTGATATAAGCTGCCTCAATTGTCTTCCTTAGTTTCTTGGATGATCCTTTGTTTAATATGGTTGCGTTGTTCCAGTCTGGAAGGTGACCATGTTTATCCACATGCATTACTATGGAGTTAGATGTCCTATGGGCTTTTACGTCATTTTTATGTTCATTTATCCTTTTATTAAGTCCGCGACCAGATTCACCAAAATATGAAGAGGGACAGCTTTTACACGGGATTTTATAAACAACGCTGTTTTCGTTAGTGGGATTATTGTCGCTACGTGTTATCAAATGTCCTACTTTACTACCTGACGTCCTGGCTATTTTGATGCCCGCTTTTAGGAGAAAAGTGTCTAGGTATGAATTGACATTAGAGTTTGGTACTGTGATATATCTGGTTTCATTCTTATTTTTATTTTTATCTTTACTTTTGTTAATTATTTCTTTGGCTTTCTTTTTTAACCTACATAAGAGACCTTTTGGATATTTGAGTTTTATGAAAGTCTCAGTAATATGTTGTAATTCATGATCTAGAAATTCTTTACTGCATATACGAAATGCTCTGAGGAAGAAACCTATTATAATACCTGTTTTGGTTCTGTCATCATGCCCTGAGTAGAAGTGAATATAGTCTTCTTTATTGGTGGCATGATGACAGAACAAAAACAGGTATTATAATAGGTTTCTTCCTCAGAGCATTTTGGGTGTTTGCCATGAAATGTCCATGAGGCAACAGTCCAAGACCGTGCCAGAACCAACAACATCTGTGAGGTGTAGAACATTGATTTCCAGCAACTTGTAGGCCACAATCATCCCTCTGTGTGGACACTGATTTACAATTTGCGAAAAGGCCAGGCTGTAGTGGCTACACAAATTCTACAAAGCCAACGAGGGCAATAACCAAAGAAACGGGTGATGAGGGTGACTCATCAGATGCAGAACCGTCTTCGGAATTTGTGTCAGGGGTATGCTGCAGGAAGTCAGCGTCTTCCTAATTTCTAAATGCAGTTGGCCACATCATTAGACTGGAGTTGTAAACCACAAAGGACAATGAACCCACTTCAGTACTACACCAATTGTAAAACCGTAATCACTATATATTGATGGAAGAAATTGGTATTGAATTTTATAATGAATTAAAAGCTAAAGCATGAAAGTTTGTATATTGCTATAATAAATTTCAATATAACTAAAAATTCCTGTAAATTGTTTGTTACTAAGTTCAAGAAAAGTAAAAAAAAAACCACATCCTTTGGTGAGCAAATTTCCTATTTCCTGTCTGGTGAGCAATTGTCCGGTGAGCAACTGTCCTGTGAAAACAACTGTCCGGTGAGCAATTGATCGGTGAGCAACAGTCAGCACCCGCTATTTTCGGAGTTGTGCAGTTGAATTGGGCCTATCCTTTTCCTATTATTTTGTTCTGTACAGATGAAAGAAGTTGAAACACAAAGGCAAAAGCCGACAAGACTGTTAGAATCAACACCGTGTGAGATCGAAACCTTTATTGGTACGACGTTTCGCTTGTTACAGCTTTTTCAAGTACAGACATATGGCAAAGAAGTCCTTTGGGTTGGATCTTTCTTGTCTAGCAACCTTGATTTCATAGTTACGTTTTGCTGTGCGCGTATTCTTTTTAACCAGTTTTGCCATATCATTATATTTTTATCTAAGGTGTGCCTCCCCGTTTTTTTATTCTTATGTAAAGTTCTCTTTTCATTCCGATCTCAAGTTTCAACCTGTCCGTCATCCTTTTGGGAGTATTGCTATTCTTTCATATTGACTTGAGGGGAATATATATATATATATATATATATATATATATATACATATATATATATATATATATATATATATATATATTTCATTTTCAAATGAATCCGTTAGGTTACTATACATTTCGTCCAAATTGCTGACCTGGCTGTTGATCCCGTACCCAGAAATGACCTAGCCCAAGGTACGAATACCCTCCGTGACTCGACTACTGACTGTGCTATTGACGTCCAGAGTGACCGTATACCTGATCTCGTCACAGCCCCCTGGGTCGGTCCCGTAAGTGATCAAATGTCTCGTATAGTTTCTCGTCTTGTCAAAATTGGCTCTCCTGAAGTCTGGTACTTGAACGTTATTCGCACTTTTTAATTCTACCCAAATAATATATCTTTTTTTCTTGATGATCGCTAGAGCCTAAACTATTTCACACTTTTACGTGACTCATTAGGTGCTCATTATTAGTTAAGAGTAAGTCCAGAGTATTCTCTCCCCTCGTAGGATCGGTAATTATTTGTTTTTAGGAAGTTATTCTGCACCACATCTAAGAAAAATTTCACTTCCTGAGCTACTAAAAATTCCCAGTCAATGTTTCTATAATTGAAATTTTTCATGGGCACAACGTTTTTGTACTGGGACGCCCTGCGAATTTTATGAATCAGGGGGTCAGTCTGCTCAATGCTGAGGTTAGGAGGTCTATGGGGTACGGACAAATGCTCACATCCTTAATTGAAAAATGGACAAATGCTCACACCCTAAAAATCTCACACACCCTGATGGCATTTTTATCTAAATCTATATGGTTTTTGTGGGATTATGATTTTATTTTTATTAAAAAAAATCTTTTTAGTTACTGGGTCGTTTTCTTTGAAAGTCAAGGTAAGATAGAATACGAGTGATTTTGAAAAAAAAAAATACAATCCTTTGAAGATCTTATGTGAGATAGTGTGCATTAATTGACATCGGTTACCAGACCAAATGGCATTCGGCAGAATTCCATAAAACCTAGATGAGTGGGAAAAGACGTTAGAGCTTCGGCTTTGTCTGAAAGAGGTACTTGGTAATATGCCTTGCAGAGGTCCAGTTCACTAAAGTACCTAGCGCCAGAGAATTTGTATAAATCTTCTTCCATGCTGTAGGTTGGTTCAGCATGGAATACTGTGACAGAGTTTAGTTGGCGATAGTCGATGGCCATCCTATAGGATCCATCATGACAACAGGTGAAGAATGAGGAGAGGAGGAGCGTTGGATAATCCTTTGCATGAAGAGGGTTTTGACCTTCTCGAAGACAGGTCTAAGGTGGATTGGCACTGGATACACTTTGGCCTGTATTCTGTCTGTAGTGGTAAGTTGTATGTCATGCGTTAGAGTGGAGGTACATCCGGGCTCGTCAGAGAAAACATCTTTATACTCACCCATAAGATTCTGAAGTTGGGATAGCTGATCCGGGTGGAGTTGTCCCACTTCGGGTTTATCAGTAGAAGGGGAGCGATTTATGCCATCAGGTGTCAAAGGCAGTTATGAAAAAAGATTACAAGGATCTCCTTCATCGATGACGGATACCTTCTCGTTTCCTGGGGTGGAAAGTTCTTCTATGGCGGAAATCTCATCCATCAGTTCCAACTGCCGCACCTGGGCCCTGCGGTGATATCTTTTTGAAATATTTGTATGGTAAAGTCTATGTCCCCGAGGAGTCTCGATAACGTAATTTGCTTCCCCACGTCTCTCCAATACCTTGTAGGGTCCATTCCAAGTGACAAGGAGCTTACTGGTATCACTAGGCAGGAGTACTAGAACTTCATCACCCGGTTTAAATTGACGGTTTTGCGACTTCATATCGAAGTACGCCTTGTACCGGGAACTACTGATATCGGCTTGTCGTGCAGCCATTTGAGAACATTCTGCCAGCTTCTCCTGTAGTTTTATTACACATTGGAAGCTGGACCTTTCTTCCTCGTGGAGAGTGCGGTTTTCCCACAGATGTTTTAAAACTGAGAGTGGGCCTCTAACTGACTGACCGTACAACAACTCGAAGGCTGAAAACCCCGTCCGATCGCTCGGGAGTTCTCTGAGGGCGAATAAGGTTGGGATTAGGTACCTATGCCACTCACGGGGCTTCTCAGCACATAATTTACGGAGAATAGCCTTCAAGGGTCCATGTAGTCTCTCAATCCTACCATTTCCACTAGGATGAAAGGGAGTGGTGAAGATAGGTTTCACGCCCAACATTTGGTGGAGTTCTTTCATCAAATTAGACGTGAATTGGGTACCTCTGTCCGAAAGTATTTCCCGGAGAATACCAACTCTCAAGAAAATAATTAACAAGGCCTCAGCGACCGAAATAGTCTATATATTTTAAGGGAACTGCTTCAGGAAACCCAGTGGCTAAATCAATCAAGGTAAGAATGTACCCGTGTCCATCGGAAGATGCTGGAGAAAGAGGTCCAACCAAGTCTATGGCAACGCGGGCGAAAGGTTCAGTGACGATGGGCAGGGGTTATAATTAGACTGGTAGTACTCGTCCCTTCGCTGAGAAGCGTTGACATTTGTCACAAGACCGACAGAAGGTTCTGATGTCGGTTCCCATGCCAGGCCAGTAGAATTGTTCTGAGACCTTTAATCCCGTCTTCCGGTGAGAGAAGTGTCCAGTTAAAGGGCTCTCATGAGCAATGGAGAGGATAATAGGGCGACAATCACGGGGAACAACCAATGTAGACTTTCCTACCTTATCAGGGCGATTAGAAGTCAAACGCTTCCGATAGAGGAGACCGTCCATCTTGACAAAGTGGTAGGTAGACCCGTTCTTCATTTGATCTATTTATCCCGAGGCTGCTTTAGCTCTAGCGGCTGAGAGTGTCTCACACGAGGACTGGAGTAGACCGAAATTGTCAGGCATCACCGAGAGAGGTTGTAGGGCAGGCAGAGCTAAGGGGTGAATCCGTGTCATTTTGCCGGCTCGGGTCTGGACTGCACATAGCAGATGCTTGGGAGAGGGCGAAGCAGTTTGTGTCGGGCGTGGAATAGCGGAGTCATCAGCTGGAGTGGAACATTCAGATATATTAGGATCTTTAATGCCTGGAACGTTACCAATTAAGACACTAGCAAATTTGATGGGTGCTCTTACGACGTCTGTCCATCCTTCGTAATAAGGACATCGAAGGTAACAAGATACGAGAGGAAAGGCATCTACTCGGCCCAAATAGTCGGCAACATAGACTTTCTTGCAACTTGGGACATTTCTATCTGGTAACATCTCATCTGATACGACTACGCAGGAACAGCCGGTGTCCCGAACAATAGTAGACACCCAAGCCCCATTGATGGTACCAGAGGCCTGGAAGTGAGGGACTCTTCTATCAGACAGGCAAAACCCTACCTTATATGGTTGCGTAGCTGATGTGCCTTCTTTGAAAGTGCGGGGATTTCTAGGGCAACGAGGCCGAATGTGTCCAATTTCTCCACAACCGTGACATGTCAAAGGTGGACGGTCCTTTCGGCCGCTAGAAGAATTCGGGGGCACTGTGGTTACCTTAGGCGGCTTAGTTGGTCGAGAGAACTTCTTTGCGTTTGGAACCGAAGTTCGAGGAAGATTAGGGTGGGTTGACGTCCAATTGTCAGCTAAACGAATGGCATCTTTTAACGTAGAGAGTCGTCGTTCCTTGATGAAAGCAAGCAAGTCTGGATGGAGGAAAGACAAAAACTGGTCAAGGATCATAAAGTCTTTCAAGTTATTGAAAGTGTTCCCTACATTGGAAGAATCTAACCATGCCTGGAACAATCTGGTTAGTTGAAATGAGAACTGAAGAAAAGTTTCTCCTGGAGAAATCTTGGCATTCCAGAAGTCTACGCGGTAACCATCGGGAGTTTTGTTAAAACCTGACAATAAATCTTTCTTCAGTAGCTCATAGCTCTTAGTTATCTCTGGGGAGAGAGATATGTATATATCAGCTGCCTTCCCCGTGAGTAAGCTCCCCAGTCTCACGGCATAGCTGTCTGGGCTCAGCTTAAGTAGTTCTGCAATTCTCTCAAAACGGTTAAGGTAAGAAGGAATATCTTCTTCCTCTTGTAATAGAGGGAGATTGGGACGACTTACTGAATCATGAACAGTCGCAGTAGACTGCCGAGATGCCAAGACACGACTAAACTCTATTTCTTTGTCTGCTTCAATCTTGGCCTTCTCCTTTCCAGCTTCGATTTCCGCTAAGCGGATCTTATGCTCATTCGCCTCTTTCTTGGCTTGTCGCTCCTTTTCACGTTCTTCTCGTTCAATTGCTTGCTGTTCAATGACATACTTACCGACTTCTCCTCCTGCGAGGCCTAAAGCCATAGCTTGTTCCTTAAGCTCCTAAACAGAAGTCATATTGACAAGAATAAATAACGAATAAGGTACAAGTCAATGAATAAGACACAAGTCAACAAATAAGATACGTGTCAACGAATAAGACAACAAGATACGTGTCAACGAACAAAACAAATAAGATACGTGTCAACAACTAAATATACTGCACAACCAATGGACATCAAAAACACACGGAAAATAAATGAAACAAGCAAAATTAAGCACAAAAGCAAAAAGTACAAGGGAAGTAAATGTATCAAATAAATATAGGCTGTAGGACAAGGAACATTAGTCGTTTTAAGCAAATGGAACAAACAATTTTACCCACTTCAAAATGCTACAACAGTAATGAAACAATCAAAACCTCAAAGCACAAGAGGACTCGCTTCCGGGCCACAGACAGTGAGTGCGCGTTCAAAGCGACTTAGAGCCTAGCAAACACACTTGTAGCACCAATCCTGGCAATGGTCACCAGAAATGTGAGGGCGAACGAGGAACTAGGTTCTCTCAGCCCTTAAAAATATTACCATTTCGGGTGCTACTAGATTTTCTGGAGTTTGATTCAAACACGAAAAAAATTAAGGGATTTAAAGGAGTGAAGAATACATCTAGGTCAAACCATCAAAATGTGCATAATGGAATGCTGATGAAAGGAACACCTGATACGAGGTGCTCAGCACTTTGAATCTCCGTGTCGTAACGACGTAGTAGCAATGTTCGGGATGCGTAGGAACGAACCATTCCGGCCCATTCGGGACACGGCTCTTCTTCTGAGAACAGCAGAGACGAGAAGACTTGACGTCGAGTAGCCTGCGACCGGAGTAATCAAGACTTGTGATTGGCGTGGCAGTGGTTAGTCTTCGCAGGACGTCTTCTGATCAAGTTGCGACTTGCGACTTGCAAGAAAAGACTACCCGCTTGCGCGGGATCGGTTTTTGTGGGAGGGGAAGAATGTAAGAAAATAAAAAGATAGTAGTGTATAAAAGAGGGCTATTGCCACCGGGTGATTTAGCGAGCGATTAGGAGCTGTTGGTGGTCGTGGCTCGGGAGAAATGGACTGGGAACTTGGACGGCGGCGCCGACGCCGGGATTAAAAACAGATTACAATCACCAAAAGTTCAGAAAATGGTAGGAGGCGTAGTAGGAGAGAAAGGTGGAAAAACGGAAAAAATCTTTAGTGGGAGGTAAACTGAAATGAGATGTAGTATAAGAGAAAGTTCGAAAGGAAGCGAATTTTTGTCGAAGAAAAAGTAAGTGTAGATGTTTGTGCGTGGGTTGTGGCTATGTTCGTGAGAGGTGTGTGTGTGTATCTTACGGGAAGTGAGTTGAATTCACTTTCCGCGTGTAGAGCGCGTTCCTGTTTAGCCCCAGGTAAGGCATGAGCTCTTCTGCTTTTCCCCAGGTTGGGTTTGAGTTGTTTGTGTATGCTTGTAGCCTGTCAATTAATGGGCTACATGCGATATTATTATTATTTTATTATTATTATTATTATTATTATTATTATTATTATTATTATTATTATTATTATTATTATTATTATTATTATTATTATTATTATTATTATTATTATTATTATTATTATCATTATTATTATTATCATTATTATTATTATCATTATTATTATTATCATTATTATTATTATCATTATTATTATTATCATTATTATTATTATCATTATTATTATTATCATTATTATTATTATCATTATTATTATTATCATTATTATTATTATCATTATTATTATTATCATTATTATCATTATTATTATTATCATTATTATTATTATCATTATTATTATTATCATTATTATTATTATCATTATTATTATTATCATTATTATTATTATCATTATTATTATTATCATTATTATTATTATCATTATTATTATTATCATTATTATTATTATCATTATTATTATTATCATTATTATTATTATCATTATTATTATTATCATTATTATTATTATCATTATTATTATTATCATTATTATTATTATCATTATT
>NC_134779.1:87936890-87949390 GCF_046742065.1 Oratosquilla oratoria | reverse complement strand
CAAATCATAATGAACACATAGTTCAAACACCACCCATGCAAACTATATACATGGAAAAACCCAGGAGATAGACTTAAAAAGCAAATTAATTGCATAACAGTAAATAGAATATTCAGAAACGCAGTAGCACAGATAAAAACATATCCAGGGGCAGACGGAAACTCGGGCTATAATCCAGTAGTAGCAACAGTTAAAATAAAAACAAAGAAAACACCAAAGAAAATTCATAGCATATGTAAACAGTTGAAACTATTAAAGAACATAGAAATCAGAGAACAATTCAGTCTAGATTTCAAAACAGGTATGCAATACTAGAAGATATAGCAGACGAAACAGAGGTAGGATCAGCTCAGTGGCAATGGAAGACACTACAGAAGGACATGGAAGTGGGGTCAGAAATCATGCAACAAGAGAAAAAAGGAAATAAGAAACAATGGATGACAGATGAATTCATGAATTAATGAAAGAGAGAAGAAAATACAAATAACTTAATAGAAAGATACATAAAAAATATATAAGAGCAAAAGAAAAATGGATGGACGAAAGATGCATAGAAATTGAATACCTAAAAAGAACAGACCAACAAAAGATGTGAGAAAGTAAAAGAAGTAATAAAAACAAGAAAACACAAACAAAATATAGCAATTTTTAAGAAAGGCGGGACAGTAGCAATAGAAGAAAAAGAAAAGAAGGATAGATGGAAAGAATACATCGGAGAACTTTTTGCAGATGTAAAGGAAGAACTAGAGGACACTTTCGATGAAGAGGGTTCTGACATAATGGAAGATAAGATAAAAGCAGCACTATCAAAAATTACAAAATGAAAAAGCAATAGAAGAAGATGGAATGGCAACGGAAATGTTTGAGGCTTTGGGAAGTTCTGGAATTAAAATTATGACAGAAAAAGCCAGTAGAGTCTAGGGAACTGGGGAATTAACAGAACAAATGTGCCATTCAATTTTCATTGCTTTACCAAAAATACACGGGATTTTATAATGTAGCAAACTTAGAGTAATTAGTATTATGAACCACTTCACAAAAATAATATTAAGAGTCATTACTAACATAATAAGAAACAAAATAAGGCCAGAAATAGCTGGTGAACAATATGGGTTTGTACCAGATAAGGGAAGAACGAATGCAGTTTTTGTTGTAAGAATATCAGCTGAAAATATGTTACAGGTACAAAAATATCTGTATGCCTGCTTTATAGACTACAGAAAGGCATTTGACAAGATGAGACACAATGAATTAATAGATATGTTATACTCACACACTGAATGGTCCCCAGTGCAGATATTGGGAACCATTCAGTGTGTGAGTATAACACCTGCCCACGCGCACATACTATCATTGTACCATCATAGCGGGGATGGGTTGATTACAAAATTCGTGTATATGTATGTAGCTCGAGCATACAAATATAAGAAATTGGACTCAACTTATATCTCTCTTGATGGCGTAGTGGTCACTGTTACTCTGATACGTCTGAACTGAGGTTCGAGCCCTTGGCTTCACTTCGTATCAGTTTCCGTATATGTCTCCGACGAGCGCATTGTCAATCTCGTTCGCGATGACATGGAATTAAAAGTAAAAAGTCAATGTGGTTGAAAAAAAATACAAGGAATGTTTGATGCTACCATTGCATTGCTTGGACACCATCATTCGGTGACCGCACCGAGTGGGGGTGCACAATATATACAACAGACTTCATACACACCACAGGGGAATATTGGAAAATATTGGTATATCAACACACTCTATTCATAAAAATAATACACATCCATAGCTACTTAACACGTGGAATATATAAATGCACATACACAGAACAATACAACATATAAAGATGCACAAGATCTACATACAACCATATAAAGAAATATAAAAACTGTCGCCAGTTAAACAAGAGAAAAAGACAGCAATCGCCTAAGAAATGGACACAAAAATGGAAAATATCACAAACAATACAATACAAGACACCATGGATATATCATAAACAATGCACACAATTTAATAAGACAAAGGACCCCTTGACCGGAGATTTAAATTATGAGCGGTAGATACACAAGGCATATTTTGTACAGGGGGCCTTGGGGGAGGCCGGGTAAATGCAGGGATAGGCATTGTTGTAACCTTAAGTCTATCCACGTGTAACACTTTGTTCAGTCTCTGTGAAGGATCAAAGACTCTGAACTTATTAGGATGTTATTCAGTTACTAAAAAGGGACCTGCAAATCTACAATTGAGCTTAGATCGGCGGTCAGACATACTTTTATATACATGATCACCAACGCTGATGTTAACAGGGTTAGCCCGTATATGCTTGTTTTTCAACAGCTTGTCTTTGGATATATTATGTTGATCTCCTACAGAACTATAAATGAAATGCAAAGTTTGACATTGGAGTTGGCCATAGTCCTCAATACTGTAAAGGAGACGAGTAAGACTATCAAACACATAATAAGGGAGTCGTTTTCCACTCCATATATAATATAATGAGGCGTCTTGCCCGTAGAGACATTAATGGTGCTGTTAATACATGCACTGACATGGGGAAACTAATCCTCTCAAGATTCATGAAGGCTCCTAGCAACGTGGTTGAGTACATCTAAAATCTTTCTATTCATCTTCTCCACAAGACTATTGGACGCAGGATGGCAAGCAGTCACGAATGTTTGCATGACGCCGTAACGCTCACAAATGTTCGCGAAAACCTCATTCCTAAATTCCGAACCATTGTCAATAAGGAGCGCTGAAGGAGTAGTGTATGGACAAAAAGATGAGAAACTAAAGAATGGGCTACTACTGGAGTAGACTTGTTACGTAAGGGAGTCAATACTACAAAACGACTAAAGTGGTCCACACACACAAGGACCTTGAGTACTACGGGACAGATGTAAAGAGTCTATAGCCATAGCCTGAAAAGAGTGAGAAGGCGTCTAAGATGGGAGCAGTGTGCGTAGAACCTTTGTTCTGGGCACAAGAGCTACACTGGGCTACATGAGAGGTAATGTCTAGTCGCATTTTTGCCCAATGATACTTCTTACGTGCCATAGCCAGTGTTTTGTCACGACCTGGGTGGTAAGTCAAAGGAGCATTCCACAACCCCATGGGGCAACGAAGTCATTCATAATGTCCATTGGGAATAGAGAAGGCCGTGACCTTACGAGACTTCTCCAGGGGTATCTGCCAAAAACCCGCTTTCAAGTCTAAGGTAGTGAACATCGTATTTCCAGTGGCAATAGACTGAAGAAGGTCACTTAATACAGGCAAAGGGTAGTGGTCAGGAATAGTGACCTCATTAACTCGATTATAATCAATAACAGGACGATAAGACCCATCCTTCTTAGATCACCAGGCTGAGTGGTGAGTTCCACTCCGAGTGAGACTCTTGTACAATGCCTTCACGTAACATCTTGTCAACCAAAGACTTTGCAACAAGCCGACGAGAGCAAGGCAACATGTGCGAGGGAACGTAAAAACGACGAGCACCTGGTTGAAGATCAATTCTATGAACCATACGATCTGTAAGTCCTATTGGATCACCAGGCAAAGCCAAAACCTGACGGTGGGTCACTAACAGTTCAATGAGGCGAGGCATCTCATTAGAAAAATCAATCTCACCTACAAACATTGCAAATTTTGAGGCCAAGTGAGCCGTGTTACTCACTTGTGGAGACTGTAGCACAGAAGCTGCAATGATAGGAGGTGAAGCCTGGAAAGCATCAATGTCAACTATTTCAGAGGAGCCTAAGTAACTGCCAGGAGAGAGTGATAGGAGCACCCGTGACGTTGGTTACCATAGCTGTGGTAACATGATCCTCGCGAATAGTGGAAAAAGTTCCTTCCAAAGCAAGGGAACGAACACGAACAGAGTCAGGCTAAGATAAAAAGTCAGACTCAACTGGAGCACCTGAAATGCGCACCGGGACTAGAACTGCACTAGAAGGTCCAATATAATTATCACATACAACAACAGCAGCACAAGAAAGAATAGGAGAGGTAAAGCGAGGAGGCCCCTTTGAAGGCAACTGAACGGCCTGGTCATGCACAGGAAGCGTGTCACAAATGGAAACTGGCCTATCTGTTGCAGGAATAACAAGATTACAGAAAGTCATTACACAGCGACTAGGAGGTATATCAATACCATATGCTGTAAGAGCATCGATGCCCAAGAGACACTCACACACAAGGGCGAGACTAGAGACAACAACAAAAGTGACATGGAAAACTGTATCCTGTGAAGAAAACCTTAAGGGAATGCGGACATACCCAAGGATAGGCAAGGGGGAACCTTGTACAGAATGCAAACTATTAAAAAAGGAGATAAGGGGAGACTGTACAAATCCCTGAGAGCATGATAAGCTTTTCTACTTATGAGACTACATTCTGCACCAGTATCTACAGCGACCGAAAGAGGTGTATTCTCTGTAAGAAATTCGAAAGTGAGTAACTGAGAAGACTCAACAGCTACCAAAAGGATTATCTGTGATCTAACATTACTGGTCAAATGTTTGGGTTGTGAAACGAGCGCTTGTGAAAATGAGACGGATATTATCTAGGCTGAGAAGATGTTTTAGCTCTAAGCTGCAAAATCTTGAAACACTGATCAGTCGAGTGTTTACAATGACTATGGGTGTGACACTGAAATTATCCTGCGGTTTTACTCTAAGGAGGTCATGCGTCACAAGCGCGCGCGTGTGTGTGTGTGTTTTGTGTGTGTGTGTGTGTGTGTGTGTGTGTGTGTGTGTGTGTGTATGTGTGTGTGTGTGTGTGTGTGTGTGTGTGTGTGTGTGTGTGTGTTTGTGTGTGTGTGTGTGTGTGTGTGTGTGTGTGTGTGTGTGTGTGTGTGTGTGTGTGTGTGTGTGTGTGTGTGTGTGTGTGTGTGTGTGTGTGTGTGTGTGTGTGTGTGTGTGTGTGTGTGTGTGTGTGTGTGTGTGTGTGTGTGTGTGTGCCCGCGCGTGCGTGTGTGTGTGACTTGTGTACATGACGCTTACAACGAAAACAAAAATCACTCGAATATTACAATAGATACAATGAGTATAGAAGGGGTAAAGGTAGAGGAATGGGAACTGCGAGTAGCCACTGAAGACTGTTGGGGTGGAGGAGAAATAGGAACATTGGCATGTTGATGAGTACTGTTAATACACAAGGAACCAGGAGGCACTTCCCTAAGTTTACATGAAAGCCTTATTACAAACGACAATAGAGTCTCATCTGTCTTATAGCTGACGGAAGAGGCAGCTCTCCTCTCAAAAGATGCTAAGATAATTATGTATAAAAGAAATTCCAAAATAAGGCAGAACCAATCCAAAGAGATAGTGCCATGACCAACCCACTCTGAATGGGTAGAGAGAATCAAAGACTTCAACCACAAATTTGCTGGCCTGGGCCTGAGCACGCCTATAGTCAAGAGTGCCCAATTTGGATGTAAGAACACCAGCCAGATTAAAACACCATTGAAAAGAATTGCCTACAAGGGTATCAGAAAAAAGGGAAATTAGACCGAAAGAGGTCGTAATTATACCCTAAAGACTTGGGGTTGAGACACGAAGCAGATAATATCTCAGAAGCCAAAGAACTAGGCACAATCTGTGACCTTACGAAATAAAATATCTCCGATCCCGTAGAAACATTACTATTTACAATACAATATTCGCCTTGGAGAAGAAATTCAATTACTTTATAATGGGGATCATGACCAGAAAATTTAATAACAAAAGGATCCTGATGTAACAGTGTGAAAGTAGGAGCCATTGTCTGAGGTGATGTTTGGGTACTAATGAAGGAGGGTAGCTTATGTTTAGTAGACATCACTAAACAAGATCTAGGTATTTTGGTACCACTGCGTAACAACATCAACGAAAAAAATACATATACATAGATTAAGTATTGCGACCGCTTTACAAAAACAAATGCTCCTTTACAGGAAAGATAAATCCATCTAGGCTGACATTCGTAAAACAATGTTCAATACACAGGAAATACATAAAAAAATAAATAAATAGATAAATAAATAAATAAATAAATAAACAATAACACCAATTTTCTTACAAACAACCAAAGAAAACGTTACCGTCAAGAAATGGCGTCACGAAGGAAGCAAACATGGCCGCCAAGACAACACGCCTGGCTATGAGTATATGAAGTTTATACAATTTTTTTCACACAATCTCTCCTCATCCAGTATCCAGGTTAATCGCCATAAACACAGCAACCATAGACAAGTATTCCACCAATACTGAAGACGATGACGATAAACAAAAGTTCAAACGAAGCCAGAACATGAAGAACCACGAGGCATTCATCTCTGAGGAAGCAAATAAGATTCTAGGACTTCAAAAGTCCATCACTCATTAACAAGCTATATAAATCGTTAGTTCGTCCACATTTGGAATATGCTGTTTCAGTATGGTCACCGAATCTCATTAAAGACATTGACAGATTGAAAAAAAAAGTACAACGGCTTACCACAAAACCGATTACAAATATAGACAATAAATCATACGAAAATCGACTAAAATATATGAATCTGTTTTCCTTAAAAAAGCGTAGACCCAGAGGTGACTCGATACAGGTCTTTAAGATTCTAAAGAGAAATGAAAACATCAAAAGTGACAAAAAAAAATTACACTGAATGGGAATCAGACAAGAAACAATGGTCTCAAACTGTCCGAAAATAGATTTTGTTTGGAAGTGGGTAAAAACAACCTCACTAACCGTGTAGTTAATGAATGGAATAAACTTCCTGCAGAGGCAGTGCAATGTAGTTCAGTTCGAAGCTTCAAGAATCCTTTAAATAAACACCTAAGCAAGATGCTGTAATGATTATCATTTATTTTATATTATTTGTTTATTTGTTTTGTTATCATTTGTCTGTTTGTTTATTATTATTTGCTTGATTCTCATTTATTATTAGTTATAAATAATTTATTATCATTTACTATTTACCTGTTTGTTTATTATTTAACTATACCCATGCATTTATTTATGTATTTTATCTATTGTTTACATTATTATATTTTTATCTATTCATTTATCTATTTATCATTATTATGATTTTTTCGCATCCGACCTCGATATGGACCAAAAGGTCTCCTGTCGTCATGCTCCGCCTTTGTAATCCTTTGTAATCACGTGGACTACCTTGCAAATACACTGTTCCTGAGCACCATCACTTTTTATAATTTACGAAATCCTATATACCTAGAAACTAGAAAGGGAGAGAACAAAAACGCACAATACAAGCGCAATATGCCGGCCAGCTCCAAAGTTGCGATTGGAGCACTTTTGAAAGTTTAAAACACAAAGCTCACATAATAGTAAATGTTTTTAACGTGCTGCTACCATTTTATGCAATAGGGGAGGCCAATGAAACACTGAGTATGAATAAATTAGTAATTGTACAGCACTGCAAAGACAATACGTGCCTTATGTTAGAGACGAGATAAAAACTAACTGACGCCAAGCTTACTTTGCGCGGGATAACATACATACTTCGCCTTGCTTTTCCTACAAAAAGGCGCAAATAAATATACAATGACAATAATAAAATCAATATACAAAAATTAATGTACAATACTACATATACGTATGTATAATATACAAGGAATATCTAATGCTACCATTACACGACGAAGTGATAAAGAGAAGGAGAGCCATAACAAAAAATCATTTCAACAAAATTAAACAGTAACTGACAATAGAATTAACATGAGAACAAGAAAAATATTTGCAAAATGTTACACTCGGTCAGTTTTATTATACGGATGTAAAACTTGGGCAGTTAGTAAACAAATGCAGGACAGGTAAAAAGCAATAGAAATGTGGATTTGGAGAAGGATGCTAAAAATTTCATGAACAGAATTTAAGATAGACGAAGAAATACTGCCGCAAATAGGAACAGAAATAGAAACTATCAGGAAAAGGCAGTTATACTTTGTAGAGCACATGGCTCACGGAAAAAACAGAACGAAATAGAGCAAGAGGAAAACCAAGCAGAAAATATATAGATGGGCTATGGACATCTGTAGAAGAAAGAACAAATGTCATCTTGTTATGTTACCCACAGTATGTTGCATTACTTTTAATGCATGTGCTTTTAAAGTAGCGCCCCAATACCTCCACGGGTATCGAAAAAAGTTCCTGGGGGGTATCCAAAAAGGCATCCTGGAAAATATCAAAGTGATAATCTCGTGCATTGAATGGTGAATATGAATAACTAATTGATAAAGAGAGTCCCTCTAATTCAACTGTTTGTCCATAGCCGTCCTATTTTCTCTTTTTCTACACTAAATCAAGTTAAACTATTTCGATGTTCTATGACGGAGCAGTAGAAACATTATAGTCCAGTCTAATCAAGAATACATTTGTTAACTATTTAAATCTATGTCAACGATTGTATAAATCCGATATTTTTCAATATTAAGAAAATTGTTACCCAAACTCTCGATGGCCGAAAACTGTAGATCGCGGGAACACATTCAATTTCCACAGCACATATATCCTAATCTCCTGTTTGTAACTCTGATCCTTGAAAATGTCTGAATAAACGAAAGTGCTCTGTCTATTTTCTTTTTATTTTCCTTGTGGCTTTTCCGCATAAATGGAATCATGTGTCCAAGTTATTTTTTCCATGTATGTATGTATGTATGTATGTATGTATGTATGTATGTATGTATGTATGTATGTACATATGTATATATATATATATATATATATATATATATATTCTCTCTCTCTCTCTCTCTCTCTCTATATATATATATATATATATATATATATATATATATAAATATATGCGTTGTTAAAGTCAACAGCTGAGATAGCATTATTCTGTTTATAGAATATCTTTTCTATGTTACGCACTAATGTGCGGTCGTCTGGATGCAGATTTCCGAGTAGGATACTGAAGTCCATGGTGTTTTCCTCTAGACGTCTTTCGGCTCTAATTAGCCATCTTCAGGAGGTGTTGTCTGGTTGAATTGTTGACAGAGAATGACGCGGTTTGATCGTGTGGCGGTATATATCGGCGGAGAGCGGAGTGCCCAAACGTCCGCCCGCCAATCAGCGCGCGGGGTGCATCCTCTGTCTTCTCGTTGGTAACGACGTTTCAGGTTGCTGTTGTATATTAATAGCGGGTTTTTGATTGTAAATTAGCACCGCTTCTGTCATCTTTAGTCTGGTGCAAGCGAGTGTCCTGAGCGGTATCGACGCAGCGTCATCAACGCCTTCGTCAAAAGAGCCCTCACCCACTGCTCAACATGGACCGCCACCAACGCAGAGCTCAAGAGAATAACCCAGCTTCTCAGCAACAACAATTACCCCATCCAAGAAATAGATAGTGTTATCCGGCATCGACTGAACACCTTTATGCACCAACAAGAACAACAGACAGTTACGCAAAACATAAAACTCTTTTACAGTGCTACTATGTCTTCAGCCTACAAGGATGACGAGAAAGCCATCAAAAATATAATTTATAAGAATGTCACACCCACCGACCCTTCTTCAAAAATCGACCTCGTCATCTACTACAAAACAAGAAGGACATCCAAGTTAGTTGTCAAGAATAGCTGCCTCCCTAAGACAAGTGAAATACAGGAGGTGAACGTCGTGTACCAACATACTTGCTCGAGTGGTGACTGCAGTCGCCTAAATTCTCGGTACATTGGCGTCACCACTACAACACTGTCTAAGAGAATTTCAGCACATCTGCAGGACGGCGCCATAAGAAGACACTACTTGTACGAGCATGGACTAACACTTAAGAGACACCATATGGAAGGCACCACCGCCATCATTGAAAGAAATAATGACACCAGAAGACTAAAGATGACAGAAGCGGTGCTAATTTACAATCAAAAACCCGCTATTAATATACAACAGCAACCTGAAACGTCGTTACCAACGAGAAGACAGAGGATGCACCCCGCGCGCTGATTGGCGGGCGGACGTTTGGGCACTCCGCTCTCCGCCGATATATACCGCCACACGATCAAACCGCGTCATTCTCTGTCAACAATTCAACCAGACAACACCTCCTGAAGATGGCTAATTAGAGCCGAAAGACGTCTAGAGGAAAACACCATGGACTTCAGTATCCTACTCGGAAATCTGCATCCAGACGACCGCACATTAGTGCGTAACATAGAAAAGATATTCTATAAACAGAATAATGCTATCTCAGCTGTTGACTTTAACAACGCATGCATTATTAACGGCCTACTTCCAAAATATAAATATATATATATATATATATATGTATATACATATATATGTATATATATATACATATATATATATATATATATGCTTTGTTGAAGTTTACAGCAGTAGTAGCATTGTTCAACTTGTAAGAAGTACTCTCGATATTTCGAATGAGAGAGCGGAGGTTGGAGGTCAGGGTATTGATAGAATCTCCAAGGTACATGGTGTTTACTCTAGACGTCTTTCGACCCAATCAGAGGTCATCTTCAGGAGTTACAATATACACTGTGAAAACAGGAATGACATACGAGGTGTGGCGGGGGAGATTTTGTACCCGCGAAGAAACACTGGGACAGGAAGTCATATGAGGTGTGGCGGGGGAGATGTCGTGTGGCGGGGGAGATGTCGTGTGGCGGGGGAGATGTCGTGTCCGCCTAGCTACCCACGGAGTGCCGACGGGTTCCCTGTAGGTTGCTGGTTGGGCTTCCTCATTGATGGGAGAGAAACTTCAGGCTGTAGCTGGATATTGATGGAGGGTTGATCTAGACGAATAAAAATTGATTCAGCCATCCTTAATCTCCTTCTGTCTTGTTCACGATACAGTATTGTTGTTTGTGTTTCTAGTTGTTGCCTGGTGAGGGAGTGTCCATGTGTGTTACTAGTGTGACGGGGTATTGCCCCATCCTGTAAATGTGCCGTCATCCTTTTTGATAGTGTTATGCCATGTGCTTCTCTTAAGTATTGTTAGGGGCTCCAGATGTCAGGTGATATGAGAGGCGACGGGACAACCTCATTGTCGTCATGCCAATATAGGTGGATGGGAGGGCTTCACAGTTCCCTCGTGTACATGTGAACCTATAGATGACATGGGATTTCTGGAGTTCCCTTTTCTCTTGCTGGGGGCTGTTTCTAATAAGGAGGTGGCTAGCTTTCTTGGTTTTATGATAAATTACCAGGTTGAGCATTTTCTCTGGATTGACTGGTTTGATGTTTCTTTTAATAATTTGTTTCATTATGCGTTCATCTTCTTTATATGCTGACGAAAAAATAGATTTATAATAGATGTCAATTTTCTCTTTATTCTGGTTATTATTGTTGTTTTTATGCCAGCCGTCCATTATTCTCTTTATTTGGTGGCCTATCTCTTTTTCACTGAACCCATTATTGAGCAGTAGAACGTTCTATTTCATTATGCACTTGTTTCCATATGCTACAGTGAGTTAGTGCTCTTCGGATATAGGCACTGATGGTGGAGTCCTTATATCTTTGGGGGCACTCACTAGAACGATTAAGGCAGTGTCCAGGGTTTGTGGGTTTTGTGTACACCGTAGTATTAAAAGCATGTTCATTTTGTTTCACTAGGAGGTCGAGGAAGGGTAAAGCTCCGTCAACGCTATCTTCCATCGTGAAAGTGAGTTGAGATATCTTTTGTAGTAGGTGGCGGAGTTTTTCAGCTTCGTTGCTGTTCTTGGTCTTAATGAAGATATCGTCAATATATCTACAATATATATCTGGCTTTTCTGCTTTTGTGAATATTTCTTCTTCTACGCAGCCCATGAAGAAGTTTGCCATCAATACTCCGAGGGGGGACCCCATAGCAACACCATCAATTTGACAATATTTGTTCCCGCGGGGGCAAGTGAACGGGACCTGTTTAGTACAGCATTCAAGGAGTTCCCGTAGTATAAGTTCTGGGATATCTAATGTAGGTGTGGTGTCATCGTGGTACACTTTGTTGATTATGTAATTGATTGTACGATCTACGGAAATATTTGTGTATAACCCTTCCACATCAAAAGAAGCGTTTCTGCCTTTAGCGGAGTTGACCTTGATGACATCTAGGAAATCAGATGTGGATTGTAGACTGTAGGTGGTGGGAGTGTAGGGAGTTAGGATGGAGCACAGTTTCTTAGCGAGTTTGTACGTAGGTGCAGGGATTTGAGAAATTATGGGACGGAGATTATAGCCAGGTTTGTGTGTTTTTACTGTCCCATAGCAGTAACCCATACCATACTCGCCTGAAAGTTTGTCAAGTTTTATTTTACTGGCAGCATTATTCCCTTCTATTAGTCGATTAACCTTTTTATTTAGTGATCCTGTAGGGTCTTTGTTGATCCTTTTAAACTTTGTTGTGTCATTAAGAATGGTGCCTATCTTTTCTAAATACTCAGAGGTGTCCATGAGTACATAAGTTGCTGCTTTGTCTGCTTTCCTGATGGTGATACTATGGTCTGATTTTAACTCTTTTGTAGCTTCGATATGTCTCTTGTCAATTAAATTGCTGTTATATT
>NC_134779.1:87929390-87934390 GCF_046742065.1 Oratosquilla oratoria | reverse complement strand
AGATCTTGGTGGCTTGGACCAGTTGGAGGGGGTGGGGGCCCAATGAAAGTTGTGGAAGAGCCACCACCTGTGCACACACACACACACACACACACACACACACACACACACACACACACACACACACACACACACACACACACACACACACACACACACACACACACACACACACACACACACACACACACACACACACACACACACACACACACATATATATATATATATATATATATATATATATATATATATATACATATATATCACAACTAACACCACAGTCGGACGAAAGAAAAAGTTGCGTAAGCGGAACTATATATTTCGATTGCTACCTGCAATCCTCTTCAGTAGTACAAAGTGGCAGGGAGGAGGCTATCTTAAGTAGCAACCTCTTACAAAAGAAAGGGAACATGAGAAAATACAGAACATCACTGCCCCAACCCTAGTTGACCTGAGGCTGACACGAGGTCGGGTCAGGGGGAGGGGGAGGAAGCTTGTTGACAATATTTTTGGTGATGAATAGTCCTGAAATGATGTCTGGGGTACATTGACCCTTGGAAATATTCATCGTGGGCAGATAATCAATTAATGTTGATTCCACCATTTTCCTTCTGAACCCACACCCTGATTTATAAATGAGATCAGATTTCTCCCAGTCCATCCGGTGATTAAATTTATCAACGTGTTGAAACACTGCTGAATTTATTTGGCCATATCTAATCGACCTTTTGTGTTCATTTAATCTTGTCGGTAGGTCTCTTCCCGTCTGGCCAATGTATGAAAGGTTACAATCTTTACATGGAAGGGAGTAAACACCTGGGATATGTTCTTCCTTCAACCTCTGGTGAACATTAACAACTTTTTTATTAATAGTATTAGGGTAGTTATGAATTAAATTTACTTTCTCTTTGGGAAGAAACTTGGACAATTGACTGATGGACTCTGAGAAGGGGATGACTAGGGGATTTTGTCTCTCTTTCTTTAACTTAGTGGAAGGGTGTTTGAAAAAACTTGCTCTGGCTTGACTAAGGGCTTTATCCAGAAACCAATGAGGGTAGGCTAATTTTGTTAATTGGGACTTGATGGAAGTTAATTCGTGTTCTAAAAATTGGGGGCTACAAATCCTAAAGGCTCGGAGAAAAAGTCCCGAAGCTACACTCCTTTTAATGTGATCTGGGTGATGACTGAAGAAATGGAGGTAACTACCTGAATGAGTGTTCTTTCTAAAAACAGATGTCTAAAAAGGGGATTTTGTCATCTTTTTCCCATTCCACTTTGAACTTGATGTTGGTTGTTAAATTATTAAGTTTATCTAGAAAAATATCAAAGGGACCCCAACTCTCATCCCAAAGAGTGAAAATATCATCAACGTATCTTAACCAAATCATACCTGGGGGTTTAATTGTTGGAAGAAGAACACTCTCAAAGTACTCCATGTAAAGATTAGCCAGAACAGGAGAAAGATTCGAACCCATGCTACAACCAAACTTTTGCCTGAAAAACCGATTTTGAAAGGAAAAGACATTAGATGACACGCAGGTGCGTACAAGAGCAATGATTTTGGAAACCGGAAGGGGGAATTTGTCTTGGAATGGTTGTAGCTTTGTTTCTAGAAAGGACAAAACATAATCAAAACAAATGTTCGTAAATAATGAGATAATATCAAGACTTAATAAGCGACGGCCTACTATATTAATCTCCTTTATTTTCTGGATGAAATCTTCTGAATGTTTCAAATGGGAGTTGGAAAATTTGCCCACAAATGGTGATAATAAACCCGCAAGCCATTTAGAGAGTTTGCTGGAACAAGAACCCCTGTTGGAAATAATGGGCCTTAATGGGGTACCCTCTTTATGTAACTTGGGGAGGCCATAAAAATAAGGGAGCTTGGGAGTAAAAACTTTAAGTTTGGACACTTGTTCACTAGTGGTGATCTTACGAACTTGCTTATTAAAAGAGGCAGCCATGTCTTTTAAGGGGTTTTTGGTGAGTTTCTCGTATGTATTTTGATCATTAAGAAGCTCCATAGCTTTTTCAACATACGAGTCTAGGTCTAAAACAACTACTTTACCCCCTTTATCTGCCTTGGTGATAATTATGTTACTTAGTTTTTTTAATTCTTCTATACCCATTTGGTAACGTTTGGGTAGACCATTGTTGTCCTTGAAACAATCTGAAATGCTGTTCAAGAGCACGCCTTTGAGACATAATAGGTCTTTATCATAATTATTATGGGACAAGAACTTATCAAAACCTACCAGGAAGTCCATAGCATTGTGTTTTTCCGGTTTTAAAGCAAAATTCAAACCAAGACCTAACACTTCTAATTGTGATTTTGAAAGTACTGTGCTAGAAAGATTGACGACATTATCAGAAGAAGCAAACTTAGTCCAAATGCTGTTATTACATAACCTAAAAAGTTTCTTATTGAGGATCACAATGTGTTTGTCACTTACGACACTGGCTTGTTGTTGGGCTCTGTGTAGAAGTGACTTGAAGACGTGTTCATCCCGGCAATGGAAAAGAAGTTCTCTGGTGGTGGACCGAAGGTGAAGAAAAGCGTTGTCAAGGTCTAATGACGCCAATTGAATCCGATCCGATAAAAAGGCTCTGATGTAAGCGGGAAAACTGTAACCCAATTGCTTGTGTTTGTGGAAACCAAACGACCGGGGGCAAACCTGTTCCGCCAAACAATTGGACAGAAAAGTTTTCTGGTTCTTCCTTTTCTTGCTTGCGATCAAGGAAGATTCGAAACGTCTGTAGGGATGTTTGAGGTCGGGGTAGTGATGAAAAATGTTGTTGATAGAAGAAAGAAGCTCCATCGTGGTGGGTCAATCACAGGTGAGAAATGTAGTAACACATTTATAAATCACAACTAACACCACAGTCGGACGAAAGAAAAAGTTGCGTAAGCGGAACTATATATTTCGATTGCTACCTGCAATCCTCTTCAGTAGTACAAAGTGGCAGGGAGGAGGCTATCTTAAGTAGCAACCTCTTACAAAAGAAAGGGAACATGAGAAAATACAGAACATCACTGCCCCAACCCTAGTTGACCTGAGGCTGACACGAGGTCGGGTCAGGGGGAGGGGGAGGAAGCTTGTTGACAATATTTTTGGTGATGAATAGTCCTGAAATGATGTCTGGGGTCCATTGACCCTTAGAAATATTCATCGTGGGCAGATAATCAATTAATGTTGATTCCACCATTTTCCTTCTAAACCCACACCCTGATTTATAAATGAGATCAGATTTCTCCCAGTCCATCCGTTGATTAAAATTATCAACGTGTTGAAACACTGCTGAATTTATTTGGCCATATCTAATCGACCTTTTGTGTTCATTTAATCTTGTCGGTAGGTCGGTAGGTCTCTTGCCTTTACTGTTTTTAGAAAGAACACTCATTCAGGTAGTTACCTCCATTTCTTCAGTCATCACCCAGATCACATTAAAAGGAGTGTAGCTTCGGGACTTTTTCTCCGAGCCTTTAGGATTTGTAGCCCCCAATTTTAGAACACGAATTAACTTCCATCAAGTCCCAATTAACAAAATTAGCCTACCCTCATTGGTTTCTGGATAAAGCCCTTAGTCAAGCCAGAGCAAGTTTTTTCAAACACCCTTCCACTAAGTTAAAGAAAGAGAGACAAAATCCCCTAGTCATCCCCTTCTCAGAGTCCATCAGTCAATTGTCCAAGTTTCTTCCCAAAGAGAAAGTAAATTTAATTCATAACTACCCTAATACTATTAATAAAAAAGTTGTTAATGTTCACCAGAGGTTGAAGGAAGAACATATCCCAGGTGTTTACTCCCTTCCATGTAAAGATTGTAACCTTTCATACATTGGCCAGACGGGAAGAGACCTACCGACAAGATTAAATGAACACAAAAGGTCGATTAGATATGGCCAAATAAATTCAGCAGTGTTTCAACACGTTGATAAATTTAATCACCGGATGGACTGGGAGAAATCTGATCTCATTTATAAATCAGGGTGTGGGTTCAGAAGGAAAATGGTGGAATCAACATTAATTGATTATCTGCCCACGATGAATATTTCCAAGGGTCAATGTACCCCAGACATCATTTCAGGACTATTCATCACCAAAAATATTGTCAACAAGCTTCCTCCCCCTCCCCCTGACCCGACCTCGTGTCAGCCTCAGGTCAACTAGGGTTGGGGCAGTGATGTTCTGTATTTTCTCATGTTCCCTTTCTTTTGTAAGAGGTTGCTACTTAAGATAGCCTCCTCCCTGCCACTTTGTACTACTGAAGAGGATTGCAGGTAGCAATCGAAATATATAGTTCCGCTTACGCAACTTTTTCTTTCGTCCGACTGTGGTGTTAGTTGTGATTTATAAATGTGTTACTACATTTCTCACCTGTGATACATATATATATATATATACATATATATATATATATATATATATATATATATATACATAAAAAAATATTTCTCTCTAAACCTTCCAACCTCCTACTCCGGAAATGAGTCATCACCGGAAACACTAACTCCCTGGGACACATCTGATTCAGACTCAGAGAATCTTTACGAAATATTACCAAAAGAATCTTTACGAAATAACGCTAAGAGAATCTTTACGAAATATTGCCAAGAGAATCTATATACATAAAAGCGGAATTACGGAATTCTGACAAAAGAATCTTTACGAAATATTAATGAGAAAATATATACGAAATATTGCCAAGAGAATCTTTACCAAATGTTAACATAAGAATCTTTACGAAATATTACCAAGAGAATCTTTACGAAATATTGCTAAGAGAATCTTTACGAAATATTGCCAAGAGAATCTCCACTCCACTAACATAAAAAAATATTTCTCTAATACGTTAATAATATTACCATGGAAAAAGAAAGTGGTGCTAACAAGAAAAATAGAATCTTTACGGAATTCTGACAAAAGAATCTTTACGAAATATTAATGAGAAAATATTTACGAAATACTGCCAAGAGAATCTTTACCAAATGTTAA
>NC_134779.1:87921890-87924390 GCF_046742065.1 Oratosquilla oratoria | reverse complement strand
TGTATAATCTAAATCTCTCATACATTGGAATTTAATTCTTAAGCTCTGAAGAAATCTATTGTTTCAAGGAAACATTGAATTTGAATTACTTTTAATTCTTACAATTATAGATAACAACTTGGGCCGGTAAGCTCTGAGCCCGAGCGATATCATCAACTCAAGAGATGCCAGTTAGTCTTTTACCCAGCTTACCAAGCTAATTTGTATTAGCCCGAGTTACTGGACAGTTTTCCGTTCCTTTAAGAATATTGTAGAATTGAGATCTTTCATACATTGGAATTTAAATCCTAAGCTCTGTAGAAATCTATTGTTTCAAGGAAACATTGAATTTGAATTACTTTTAAATTCTTACAATTATAGATAACAACAAGGCTGTAAGCTCTGAGCCCGAGCGGCGGAGCCGGTATTCTTAGACACTGCGGCAGGATCCGGAAAAGCTCTGATTGGCCGAGCCGAGAAGCAGCTCGACTATCATTGGGTGACGAGTCAGGCGCGTTTGAACGAGGGCGAGATAACGTCTGCTCATATATAGGAGCAATATTTATATTCTGACACAGCCCACCTAGAGTAGACGAATCCCAGACGCTGAACGAAAATATATGAACTGTGGCCAGGCGAAATAAATGGAGCCCGAGCTAACTGGCTGTAATTACATGTTCATTTTAGAAAATCTAATACTCGGGCTAAGCCCGAGTAGCCTGACGGCCGGAGTCGCCACTGATATATATATATATATATATATATATATATATATATATATATATATATACATAGATAAATATATAATTTGTATACAGGTCGAACACCTTGATAAAGATCGATGCTATGAACAACACGATCCGTAACTCCTAATGGATCACCAGGTAACGCCAAAGCTCGACGGTGAGTCACTAATAGGTAATTGAAACGAGGCGTTGCCTCTGGAAAGTCAATCTTACCTACAAACGTTGCATACTAAGAGGCCAAGTGAGCTGTGTCACTTACTTGTGGAGGCCGTAGCATCGAAGCTGCTATGATAGGAGGCGCATCCTGGACAGTGTCAATGTCAACTACATCAAAGGAACCTAAATAATTGCCAGGAGAGTGGTTGGTATGAATACCATTGACTTTGGTTACCATAGCTGTGGTAATATGATCCTCACGAATAGTGGAGAGAGTTTCTTCCAATGATGGACGACAAATACGAATAGAGTCAGGCTGAGATAAGACGTTAGAACCAATTGGATTACCTGAAATGTGCACCGGGACTCAAACTGAACTTGAAGGTCCAATATGATGCTCGCCTACAATAACAGCAGCACAAAAAAAGAATAATAGAGTCAAAACGATGAGAACCCTTTGAACACAACCGTATGGTCTGATCATGCACAAAAGGTGAACTCCATATGGAAACTGGCCTATCTGTTGCAGGAATAACAGAATTATAAAAAGTCACACGGCACCTATGCAATGTGCTGTAAGAGCATCAATGTCCAAGAGGCAATCACACATGAGAACAAGTCCAGAAACAACAACAAAATTGACATGGAAAACGTTAGCATAAAAAGAAAATCTTAAGGTAATACGAACAGACCCAAGAACAGGCAAGGACAGAACGCAATCCTTTACAAAAAGAAGAGAAAGGGAAATTATACAAATCCCCGAGAACATAATAAGCCCTTCTACCTATAATACTACATTCCGCCCCAGTATCTATTGTGACCGAGGTAGATGTATTCTCTGTAAAAAAAATGGAAAGTGAATAATTGAGAAGACTCAGCAGCCAACAAAGGGATGATCTGAGACCCGCTATTACTAGTCAATCCCTTGGTTTGTGATATGGGCACTGGTAAAAATGGGGTTGAGTTTGCCTAAGTTGATGAGAGATCTCTGCCTTATGTTTCAGAACCTTTGAACACTGATCAGTCGAATGTTTACATTGACCATACATATGACAGTAGCTAAATTTATATTGAAGTGTTACTCTAGACAGGTCATGTGTCATGTTAGAGGAGGCATCAGAGAAATTCTTACGTACAGGGGACTTCTTTGACTTATGTTCGTGACGGTTACGGTGAAAGCAAAAAGGACTTGAGTGACCTGACTTGTTTCAATAGGTACATGTAAGTACAGGTTGAATAAGTATAAACGAAGGAGTGCAATGAATAGGTTCTAATGATTGAGGTGGTGAAGGAGGAGAATAAGCAACATTGGCATGTTATTGTGCATTGCTACTACACAAGAATTCAGTTTTAGTTTACTTGAAAGCTGCGTTGCAAAAGGCAATAAGGACCCACCCGTCTTATAGCTGAAAGAAGATGCTGCTCTCCTCTCAAAAGGCACCAGTAATAGTATATCAAAAAGACATTCAAAAATAAGGCGAAACCTATCTAAAGTGATAGCATCTTTATCTACCCAGTCTGAATGAAACAATGACTCCATGTCATCAAAAGCAATCTTGCTGGCCTTGGCCTGAGCACGAATATAGTTCAATGTGCCAAACTGAGACGTAAGCACATCA
>NC_134779.1:87911890-87914390 GCF_046742065.1 Oratosquilla oratoria | reverse complement strand
AGAGGAGGCGAATCAAGTACAGAAGAAAAGGTAAAAGGTGCAGATGGAGAGATCATAATGAAAGAGAAGGCAATAAGGGGAAGATGGGCAGAACATTTTAGGGAGTTGCTAAATGTGAAAGAGGATAGGAAGGGAAAGATAGTTGCAGTGGGAAATTCTAAGAAAATGAGAGTGATGAGTGAGGAAAATGGAGGAGAAATAAGGAAGGATGAAGTGAAGGCAGTTGTTAAGATGATGAAAGCAGGTAAGGCATCTGGTCTGGATGGATGCCATGCAGAATGTCTAAAACAAGGAGGTACAGTGATGATGGACTGGCTGGTTAGGTTATTTAATGTTTGCTGGAGAGAGGGAAGAGTGCCGGAGGACTGGAGGAGTGCCTGTATAGTTCCACTTTACAACGGAAAAGGGGACAAGTGTGAGTGTAGTAGTTTAAGAGGGATCAGCTTGTTAAGTGTAGTTGGGAAGGCTTATGGGAGGATCTTGATTGAGAGGATTAGGAGAGGAACAGAGGGAGTAATTGGTGAGGAACAGTGTGGATTTAGGACGAGTAGAGGTTGTGTAGATCAGATTTTTGTGGTAAGACAGATATGTGAGAAGGCTATAGAAAAGGGGAAGGATGTTTTTTGGGCTTTTATGGATCTGGAAAAGGCTTACGACAGGGTAGACAGAAAGGCACTGTGGGAGGTTTTGCGGATATACGGGATAGGAGGAAAGCTTCTAGGAGCTGTAAAGAGTTTTTACGAGAGTAGTAAAGCATGTGTTAGGATTAGAAATGGAGAGAGTGAATGGTTCGTGGTAAAGGTGGAACTTCGTCAGGGATGCGTTATGTCGCCCTGGCTGTTCAACTTTGTACATGGATGGGGTGGTGCGAGAGGTAAATGCAAGAGTGGTGGGTCAGGGATTGGAAATGGTTAAAGAAAATGGAGAAAAGTGGAAGGTGAGCCAGCTGTTGTTTGCGGACGACACTGCGCTTGTGGCAGGATCGGAGGAGGGATTGAGGAAGTTGGTGGCAGAGTTTGGGAGAGTGTGTGAAAGAAGAAAGCTGAAGATAAATGTGGGTAAAAATAAGGTGATGAGATGTACAAGGGGTGAAAGCGGCAGCAGACTGGAAGTGAGCATTAAGGGAGAGCGACTGGAGGAAGTGTATAGTTTTAGATACTTGGGTGCAAATGTGGCAGGAAAAGGTCGAGTGAAGGTGGAGGTAGAATGTAGATTGAGAGAAGCGAGTAAATGCCTTAGTGGATTAAAAAGTGTAATGAGAAATAGACATTTGGGAATGGATGCTAAGAAGAGACTGTATTAAGGAGTGATTGTGCCAACAGCACTGTATGGGGCAGAAACATGGAACATAAGAGAAGAAGAGAGAAGGAGTTTGAATATAGTTGAGATGACGTGTCTAAAAAGTATGATGGGGGTTACTAGGCTGGATAGAGTGAGACATGAGGAGATGAGGAGGAGAACAGGGGTGGAAAGGGAGTTGGGAGATAGGGTTGATGAAAGAGTATTAGGATGGCTTGTACACATGGAAAGAATGAGTGAAGAAAGACTAGTAAAAGAGGTATGGAATGTAGATGTGGAGGGAGTGAACATGAGGGGACGTCCTAGTATAAGATGGATGGATGGGGTAAAGGGGGCTTTTAGGGAAGAGGGGAATGTCTGTTGAGGAAGGACGGGAGAGGACAGAAGACAGGGGTGAATGGAGAATGGTTGTATATGGATGATGTTGTGATGCATGAGGTGGAATGTGTGGGGGAATGGGGAGTGAGGTAGTATGTGTGAGCAAAATTTGACGCAGCCATAAGGGATTTCTCTCCGTCTTCTCCTTCTATGCATGGGGGGACGGAGAGGGGGGGTCGCCGATTTAATGAAGCGGCCTTGCTGTGGATGTGATGTGCCCTGCGACACTGCCTCTGACCCAGGGCAGTGGACAAGGTGCAGGGATGACCCGTCATCCAGGAGGTGCTAAGATGGGAGGGAGGGTGGAGTGGAGTGGAGTGTATTTAGGGATGGAATGGGTGGGAATGATTTTATGCCTTTTTCTTTTTGGCTACCTCCCTTGTAAGGGGGAAAAAGCCTAGGTGTGTGTGTGTGTGTGTGTGTGTGTGTGTGTGTGTGTGTGTGTGTGTGTGTGTGTGTAGTCAACAAAGCAAATATATACATTTTGTTGTTTTTCTATCATCCAGAATCGTTCTTATTATAAAAATTGCATTTGCTGTTCCTTTCCCTTCTATGAAACAAACTGCTCCCATGAAACTTGTTCTTCTCACTTTATATATATATATATATAAATATATATATATATATATATATATAAATATATATATATATATATATACACACATATATGTATAAATTTACATATATATATATATATATATATATATGTGTGTGTGTGTGTGTGTGTGTATACACACACACACACACACACACACATATATATATATGATATATATATATATATATGTATATATATACATATATATGTGTATATATATATATA
>NC_134779.1:87904390-87906890 GCF_046742065.1 Oratosquilla oratoria | reverse complement strand
TCCTTCTCCTTCTCCTTCTCCTTCTCCTTCTCCTTCTCCTTTTCCTTCTCCTTCTCATTTCTCCTTCTCCTTCACTATCACCTTCAACTTCTCATTTACCTTCTCCTTCTCCTTCTCCTTCTCCTCCTTCTCCTTCTCCTTCTCCTTGTCCTTCTCCTTCTCCTTCTCCTTCTCCTTCTCCTTCTCCTTCTCCTTCTCCTTCTCTTTCTCCTTCTCCTTCCCTTCTTCTTCTCCTTCGCCTTCTCCTTCTCTTTCTCCTTTTCCTTCACTACCTTCTTCTCTTTCACTATCACCTTCTCATTTACTCTTCTTCTTCTCCTTCTCCTTCGCCTTCTCCTTCTCCTTCTCCTTCTCCTTCTCCTGTCTTTCTCCTTCTCCTTCTCTTTCTCCTTCTCCTTCTCCTTCTCCTCTTCCTTCTTCTCCTTCTCCTTCTCCTTCTCCTTCTCCTTCTCCTTCTCCTTCTCCTTCTCCTTCTCCTTCTCCTTCTCCTTCTCCTTCTCTTTCTCCTTCTCCTTCTCCTTCTCCTTCTTCTCTTTCTCATTTTTATTTTCCTTTCGTTTTTGCTATTCCATTTTCATTTCATTTACTTTTTTCCTTCTTTTCCTTCTCATTGTATTTGTCCTTCCCCTTCTCCTTCTCCTTCTTCTTCTGCATCTCCTCCTACTCCTCCTACTCCTCCTCCTCCTCGCTGTCTTTTTCGTTCCCCTCTTCCACCTGCTCATTCTCCTCCTCCTCCTACATCAACTCCTCATTCTCCACTCACTACTCCTCCTCTTCCGCTTCCTACTCCTTTTCTTCCTCCTCCTAATTCTCATTCTCTTTATCCTTTTCTTATTCCTCTGTTATCTTCTTTCTCTTTCTCTCTCTCATTCTCTTTCTCTTTCTCTTTCCCTTTCTCTTTCTCATTCTCTTTCTCTTTCTCTTTCTCTTTCTCTTTCTCTTTCTCTTTCTCTTTCTCCTACTCTTTCTCTTTCTCTTTCTCTTTCTCTTTCTCTTTCTCTTTCTCTTTCTCTTTCTCTTTCTCTTTCTCTTTCTCCTTCTCTTTCTCTTTCTCTTTCTCTTTCTTTTTCTCTTTCCCTTTCCCGTTCGTTCTCTTCTTTTCTCTTTATTTCTCTTTCTCTTTAACTTTCTCTTTCTTTTTCTCTGTCTCTTTCTCTTTCTCTTTCTGTTACTCTTCCTCTTTCTCTTTCTCTTTCTCTCTCCCTTTTTCTTTCTCTTTCTCTTTCTTTTTCTCTTGCTCCTTTTTCTCTTTCTCTTTCACCTCTTTCTCTTTCTCCTCTTTGTTCTTTCTCTTTCTCTTTCTTTTTCTCCCTTTCCTTCTCTTTCTCTTTATTTTTCTCTTTCACTTTCTCTTTCTCTTTCTCTTTCTCTTTCTCTTTCTCTTTCTCTTTCTCTTTCTCTTTCTCTTTCTCTTTCTCTTTCTATTACTCTTCTCTTTCTCTTTCTCTTTCTCTTTCTTTCTCTTTCTCTTTCTCTTTCTCTTTTTCTTTCTCTTTCTCTTTCTCTTTCTCTTGCTCTTGCTCTTTCTCTTTCTCTTTCTCTTTTTTCTCTCTTTCTCTTTCTCTTTCTCTTTCTCTTTCTTTTTCCTCTTCTCCTTCTCTTTCTCTTTGTCTTTCTCTTTGTCTTTCTCTTTCTCTTTCTCTTTATCTTTATCTTTCTCTTTTTCTTTCTCTTTCTCCTTCTCTTTTTCTTTCTTTCTCTTTCTCTTTCTCTTTTTTCTTTCCCTTGCTATTTTTATTTGAGTTTTCTTTATTTCTCTTTCACTTATTCTTCCTCTCTGTTTTTTCTTTTTCTCTCTATTTCCTACTCATTCTTTTTCTTTCCTTATCATTGTCTTTCAATTTATATTTCTTTGTTCTCTTTTTCATCTATTTTTTCTTTCTTTTTATCTTTTTCCTTTCTTTTATTTTCTCTTTCTCTTTCTCTTTCTCTTTCTTTTTCTCTTTCTTTTTCTATTTCTCTTTCTCTTTCTTTTTCTCTTTCTATTTCTATTTCTCTTCCTCTTTCTCTTTCTCTTTCTCCTTCTCTTTTTCTTTCTCTTCTCTTTCTCTTTCTCTTTCTCTTTCTCTTTCTCTTTCTCTTTCTCTTTCTCTTTCTCTCTCTTTCTCTTTCTCTTTCTCTTTTTCTTTCTCTTTCTCTGTCTCCTTTTTTCTCTTTCTCTTTCACCTCTTTCTCTTTCTCCTTCTCTTTTTTCTTTCTCTTTCTCTTTCTCTTTCTCCTTTTCCTTCTCTTTCTCTTTCTTTTTCTCTCTCAGTTTCTCTTTCTACTCTTTCCCTTTCTCTTTCTCTTTCTCTTTCTCTCTCTCTTTCTCTTTCTCTTTCTCTTTCTCTTTCTCTTTCTCTTTCTCTTTCTCTTTCTCTTGATTTCTTTTTGTCTTTGTCTTTGTCTCTCTCTTTCTCTTTCTCTTTCTCCTTTTCCTTCTCTTTTTCTTTCTCTTTCTCCTTCTCTTTCTCTTTCTCTTTATCTTTATCTTTCTCTTTTTTTTCTCTTTCTCTTTCTC
>NC_134779.1:87876890-87889390 GCF_046742065.1 Oratosquilla oratoria | reverse complement strand
CATTATCATCATTATCATTATCATTATCATTATCAATATCAATATCATTATCATTATCATTATCTCTATCATCATTATCATGATCATTATAATTAACATTATCATTATCATTATCATTTTCATTATAATTTTCATTATCATCATTATCATTATCATTATCATTATCATTATCATTATCACATTCATTGTCATCGTTTTCGTTATCGTTATTGTTGTCGTTATTGTTATCATTATCATTATCATTAAAAACATTATGATTATCATTATCATTATCACTATCACTATCATTTCCATTATTATCATTATCATCATTATCATCATTATCATTATCATTATCATTACCAATACCATTGTCATTGTCAGTCATTAATATTATCATTATCATTATCGTTATCATCATTATCATTATCATTATCATTGTCATTATCAGTCATTATCATTATCATTATCATTATCATTATCGTTAATGTTATCATTATTATCATTTTCATGATCATGATCATTATCATCATTATCATTATCATTATCATCATTAACATTATCATTATCATTATCATTATTCTCATTCGTATTCTCATTCTCATTCTCATCCTCATTCTCATTCTCATTCTCATTCTCTTTCTCGTTATCATAATCATTGTCATTATTATTATCAGTATCAGTATCATTACCATTATCATTATCATGATCGTTATCATTATCATTACCATTATCATTATCATTATCATTATCATTATCATTGTTATTTTCATTGTCATTGTCGTTGTTATTATTATCATTATCATTATCATTATCATTATCATTGTTACTTTCATTGTCATTGTCGTTATCATTATTATTATAATTTTCATTATTATCATTACCATTAGTATTAGCATTAGCATTACCATTAGCATTAACATTAACATTAACATTAGCATTAGCATTAGCATTAGCATTAGCATTAGCATTAGCATTAGCATTAGCATTAGCATTTGCATTAGCATTGTCATTGTCATTATCATTGTCATTGTCATTGTAATTATCATTGTCATTGTCAATGTCATTGCCATGATCATTTTAATTATCACTATCATTATCATTATCATTATCATTATCATTACCATTATCATTATCATTATCATTATCATTATCATTATCATTATCATTATCATTATCATTATCATTATCATTATCATTATCATTATCATTATCATTATCATTATCATTATCATTATCATTATCATTATAACGGGCATGTCCACAAAAACTTGAATCGTCATCTGGGCACGGTTTCGAGTGTTTATTTTTAATAGTTAGATATTTATATATATATTTATATTTATATTTATATTTATATTTATATTTATATTTATATTTATATTTATATTTATATTTATATTTATATTTATATTTATATTTATATTTATATTTATATTTATACAAGCACCCGGCTTCGCCGTCCACGGCTACGCCGTGGGTTCTTGGCCTGCGGCGCTGCTTGCTTCGCCCACGGAACGCTTCCCCCCCCCCCTTTGGGCTCCGCCCAGTGTTTAATCAATGGTATGTTTTGGTATCAAATAAAAGAGAAAATAATATTAATTTTTATTCATCCTTAACATTATCATTACATTTTATGTTTTTTATAGGTTTTCCCGTGGAGGAGTACTTTCAACTTTGTCATCGTCGTCTTCGTCGTCATCACTGTATCTTTTTCCTGCCCTGATCCTTTCAAGCTCAGCTCGTATTTCCCTTACTTCTTTCTTGAGGGCCAAAATTTCTGATTCGTCTCCACTGTTCTCGTCTTCAGAATCGAAAGGCATAATCATGGCTACCGCTTCTTTTTCGGTGATCGAATAGGCAGTCTTTGGAATAACAGAGATTCCTTGTTGTGGTTCCTCTTCAGCTATTTTTAGGTCCTCGTTATCGGAAACAGTTAACAGTTCTGGTACGTTGATCGAACTCTGAAAGTTTTTCCCAACGAAAAGTTCTTTATACACACAGTTAAGCGCAGGTTTATTTACATAATCGTCTCCCTCTTTTCTCAATCCTGTAAACACGAATAAAGAGTTCGAACTGGCAACCCGGGAGCACGCCACATAAAGTTGGCCGTGCGCGAAGCACTGTGCTGAATCAAGTAGAAGACCACAATGGTTAAAAGTTTGTCCCTGAGACTTGTTTATTGTCATAGCGTAACACAGTTTGACGGGAAATTGTTTCATTTTGAAAAGCACGGTAGTATCTGTTGACTCTAACGTTACTCTTGGAAGCAAAACTTGTTCTCCCCTATAAGTTCCTCCCAGAATCTTGCCTACAATAATGTTCTTCTGTAAATTAGTCACCATAACCCGGGTCCGTTACATAACTTGGGTGGACAAATGTTTCGGATAACCATAATGATACTACCTATCTTTAACCTTAACTCGTGAAGAGGAAGGGAAGGACTCGTCATAGAATTGTAGACGGATGTCTGAACGTCCATATCGTTATCAACTGAAGTATCTTCACTCCTATAAACCTTCTCCGACTTATCGTATACCATCGAATTAAACAGTCAACGTCATCATTGGTAGTTGAAATAATAGCTCTTTCCTCGAAATAAGAAACGTTCAAACAGTTATCCTTTAAGTTGTCGTAAACCTTCTTCACCAACTCTTCCCGATTCTTGACAATCACACCGAATTTAGGAGGAAATTTAATGTCCCTGCTTTCTCCGGCCCCCAAATCTAACAGTTTTTTTTAGCGAATTTCCTGTTTTCATGGTCGTTAGCTTAAAGTCTCACGTTCTCTGTTAGTTCCAACTTAATCAAATCATCCCAAAAGTAACTGGACTTTATACAGTATTCGAGTTCGTTATTTTTACCACCTCCTCTGATAACGAGGAGAATCTGTCTAAAGTCTCCAGCACAAACGAAAACTATTCCTCCCATGAATCTGTTGACTTCCAGTATATCTCTCAACGTAATATCTAGGGCTGCAATCGTATTCCTGTTGGCCATTACAGCTTCATCCCACACTATAACTTATGTCATCCTTAATAACCGTGCCATCTCAGAGTTCTTCTTGATACCACATGAACGTACTTCATTGTATTCCATTAGTGGAATCTTGAACATGTGAGCCGTTCTACTTCCATGTAAAACTGTTGCAGCGACACCTGAAGACGCGACTGCCAATGCTATCTTTCCCGTTGAACGAACTGTATCCAGTATAATGTTTAGAATGAAAGACTTTCCTGTACCCCCAGGAGCGTCTAGGAAAAAGCCATTGTTACAGTCTTTTCTGCCCCCTTCTACGCGTGCCATCACGGTTTCGTAGCAGAACCGCTATTTCTCGTTTAGGAAAACCTTTTTACCTTCAACTTCTTCTGCTAGCCTAACTTTGTTGTACGATTTCTCTCTACGGATGACATTTGTTGTCTTTTCTCCGTCTCTTGAAGACGGTAAACCGTATTGAACTATTCTCCCACCTCCACAGTTTAAAACGTTTTCTTGTATATCGTCTAAGGCGTCCAGATAAATTTCGTCATTGTACTCTGTTAATCCTCTGAAATAGAGGAAATCACTTGCAAACAGATCTTTAGTTTCTTCCCAGATATTTGAATGATCCTCTAGGTCAGAAAACACCAGCATACTCGCATACGTTGATCTTAGCTGTTTTCTGTCGTTTGTGTGATTAATGATCTCCATGATTGTTTGTTTCCACGTTTCTTCATTGTTTAAGAGACCCATAGCTTTTACGGCTTCCCGAAAGGTTGGATGTGTTACCCCTTGACCTGTTCTAAGGTCTTCTTTTATGTGTTAGAAGTAGACGCATATAGAAGAGTTCAACAGTTTTACTTGTTACAGCCCGGATCCTTCCTAAAGAAGAAGTTCTGGTCTTTCGTTCCGTCCATTTTCCCTTATTCTTTTCGTAGAAGAAAAACTTTGGTACTTCATGGTAAAAGAGACTGGCAGCGAATTCGTTTTGGGAACATAATTTGAAAAAGGACGTTAGTTGGGTATCTTTAGAGACCTTATTATTGATGGTTTCCTTTGATGCATCTTTGTTGTAGAACACTTCATTTTCCCCTTCAAGGTGTAAATCTAGTGAAAAGACAGGAGGGTGACTTTTGTGAATAGGGAACTTGAATATCTTCCAAGTAGCTTCATTTGCGTTAACCTAACGCACCTCTTGGTAGTTTTTTACCTCGTTGATGATTTGATCGTTTTCTCCTGATTTTGTGAACAGAATACGGTCGCAACCTTTGTTAACGTACTTGGTAACGTATGCGATAGTTTTGATGGAATTTGAACATTCAACGTTGATGTGAGCGTTATATTCAAGGCACAGATACGGATTATTAGGGACAACCCACGAATTATCTATTGTTGCTTCCTCTCCTTTAACTTTCTTGGTAAAAGAATGTCCGCCTTCCCCTCCATCCACAAAAGAATATGAATGTGAGGGAGACCTCTTTTCTGCCATTCGATGCTGTAAAAGTGAGCTTTCGCGCGTCCAAAAATGTTCTTGTTGGTCAAATCATCCATGAGTTCGTCGACTTTCAACTTGAAGATTCTGCTGACTAAATCAGGTCTATCGCCCCTATTTTTCGAAGTAGCATGGGAACCCGTCTGTTGCGCGGCTTCACTCAGTTCTTCCCAGGCAGGATTCATGGTAAAAGTTATGAAAAAGTCAGGAGAACCATAGTATGTGACGAATGCGAGTGCGTCCTGTTGACGCTGTTTCATGTATCTTGGGCCCCCAACGTATGTTGGAGGAATAACGATACGTTGTCCAGAATTCTTACCGTCTTCACCCCGTAGAACATCTGATCGTTCCTTTCTGATTTCTTTCTGGTTATGCTCTATGTAAGATAACCTTGTAGACTCAACTTTTACGTAATTGTCAACCGCGAACTGTTGGAATAACCTTCTACACTTGGTCAAATAGTTGAAAACGTCTTCTCTTTCCATGTACAGAGAACCGTAAAACTTGCGAGGAGTCAGGGATCCGTATAGCCTAGCGGTACCATCAGCTTTATCGGCAAGTCTCATTGTATAGGAGTAACCGATGTCCCCGTTGGGGATTATTAACGGGTACTGAAAAGGGTCGTAAAAGAAGTTGTTGTGGCTGATACATTTAGTGAGATATTTCGAACCTGGTTTAGGCGAGTCTACTGTTATACTCAGAGTATCCCTAATGGAATCAAGATTAACGATAGCTCCAACATGAGAAGATGAAAAAGGGAGATGATAAACTCCTTTATGTTTACGCGTATTTACCCCTTCAGACGCTTTCAAAGTTATAGAAACTCTTAATTATGTCTTCATTCTCTTTTAGCTCTCTTTCTTCGTCGTTTTCCTGTAGAGGCTTTAACATTTTTCTTTGAATTCGCAAGTTTCTCTGTTCTTAGCTTAATTTGCTGGTCACTGTCATGATAAAAGTATAGATCTAGAAAATAGGTCTCTTTCTTCCAAAAGTTTTTTCGGTTTCCCTTTGTTTCTGGTTCACTGTCTCCGAATAACCCACTTCCTCCTATTAGATTTGGTTTCAAACTGCCTATTCTGTGGTATACTTTTCCCTGAATATTGTAACATAAAGCTGTCTCAGTCGCGTTTTCGAGCTTGCTAGACGTTGAAAAAGAGGTAAAAGAGAACAACAAATTGAAACCTACAATATTATTCAAGAAACGTTCTAAAAGCTGAGACGTTCCATCGTATAAAGATTTGACGGCGTTATCCTTGATTTGAGAAGGAAGTTCAGGACAAACTTGGCCCAAACCACAGCAGATAGATTGGATCTCCTTTTTCCATAAAAGAGCTTGACAGTACTTGCATTTAAAGTCTCCTAATTTGCCTACATAATGGAGCACGACTTTAGCGTCTCCTTCACGAAGCGCGCCGAGAAGTTCTTTGGGAGGCTGGTTCTGTGTGTTTCCTTCTAGTTCTTTTATGTGTCGTTGTCTGCGTTCTTCCCTAGCCTCCGCTAACAGCTTTTTTTCTTCCTCGGAAAACTCGTTAACAACTTGTTCTCCCTTTAAAGCGGATTTGATTCTTTTTCGAGCTGCTTTCGATTTTTCTTGCTCTTCCTTTTTCTGTTCTTGTAATCTTTTAGCGTCTAACCTTTTAAGGCGGTTTTCTTCCTTTTTCTGTTCTCGTAATCTTTTAGCGTCTAACCTTTTAAGGCGGTTTTCTTCCTTTTTCTGTTCTCGTAATCTTTTAGCGTCTAACCTTTTAAGGCGGTTTCTTACTTTTTCTGTTCGCGTAATCTTTTAGCGTCTAATCTTTTAATGCGGTTTTCTTCCTTTTTCTGTTCACGAGACCTTTTATTATGTAGTTTCTTGTCTCGTTTCTGCTTCGCCTGTTCCTCGGCTTCCCGTTTTTGTGCTTGAATCTTCTTTTTCTGTAACTCTTCCTTAACTTTTTTTTTTATCGCATACTTGTTATTTCGTTCGGAACGTTGAAACGCTTTAAAAGCCATATGGAGATAATGCATCTGATAGTTTTTGTGGTCATTTTTACCGCCGTGTTTAGTGAAACTCTTATACCCAGCAAAATAGTGCTTCATGAAACCCTGCGAAACCTCATCAGCGATTTCCCCGTCAAAGATTTCCAAATCGTCAAACATTTCTTCACAGTATTTAAAGTCTTTGGATTCCCGTAAAGTGGCGTTAAACTTGATGACTTTCCGGTGAAACTCTTTGATTGATTCGTTTACTGAGAAAGTCTTGGTTTTACCGTATAGGTTGGGAAAAGCTTTACCGTGTTCAGCCCGTAACTGGTTAAAATGCTGTACGTTGCTCCGCAGACTATTTTTTGGGGATTTTTTTGAAGCCCGTCACCCATTTCCAAAATTGACGTTGACGCTTTTTCTGAGACGCTGAATCCTCTGACATTCTTTCACGTTAGATGATGATCTACACATGTGCGAAATAGACTTACAGGGAGGTGTCCACAGATTGCCATGCCGACTGAGCACTTGAAGGGTTTTAACAAAATCGACGAAACCAATTCTGCGTGATGCGACGTGACGTCATAACGTCGGCATCAGAGCGCGGGAAGATTTTTCGGTCCTTGTGTATGGTCATCGCGCGTAGGCAACATTTTCCTTGACTTTTGGTGATGAAGACATATTTCTGTATTTTGAGGACCAAAAACTCTATGGAGATAATCAGAAAACTTAAGATATGTATATATAAAAATAGCGTTTTCTATCGACGTCACGAAAATAATGACGTCAATGGAGCGCGGTGCATTGTGGGATCAATGACGGCTTTCCCAATTTTTCTTTTTCTTTTTGCCAACTATGCATGAGCACAGTTGTATGATTAAGCAGTTGTTACACATAGATTATATTTCTGACAACAACATATTTCCACATAAACGTAAATATTTCTTTTCCAAACTCACCATTTTTGGCGCATTTCACTTACTGCAAAGTATCTACATTTAATGCAATGTCTTCATTTGATTCCTTCTTCCCTAAAGAAACTAATAATTATAAAGATACCAACTATCAAGATGATATAATTTTAATCATCAAAATTAGCAAAAACAATAGCAAATGTATTCGTACCTCCAACCTCTATTTGAATAACGACAATATGGCTTCCGTTGCAAACATCTAGCTGTCCCCTGTAACAACATATCGCCGGGGGCTTGCAACTTCAGAGGACTTGCACCCTCGCTGAGGACTTGTACCCTCGCTGAGGACTTGCAACTTCAGAGGACTTGCACCCTCATAGGACTTACGACCTCGGAGGACTTGCAGCCTCCAAGGACTTACAACTTCGGAGGACCTGCACCCTCGGAGGACTTGCACCCTCGGAGGACTGGCACCCTCGGAGGACTTGCACCCTCGGAGGGCTTGCAGGGAGGTGTCCGCAGATTGCCACGCCGACTGAGCACTTGAAGGGTTTTAACAAAATCGACAAAATCGACGAAACCACCCTGGACCGCGGAGACTTATCTTTTATATTATATTAGATTATATTTATATTTATATTTATATTTATATTTATATTTATATTTATATTTATATTTATATCTATATCTATATTTATATTTATATTTATATTTATATTTATATTTATATTTATATTTATATTTATATTTATATTTATATTTATATTTATATTTATATTTATATTTATATCTATATTTATATTTATATTTATATTTATATTTATATTTATATTTATATTTATATTTATATTTATATTTATATTTATATTTATATTTATATTTATATTTATATTTACATTCATATTTATATTTATATTTATTTATATTTATATTTATATTTATATTTATATTTATATTTATATCTATATCTATATTTATATTTATATTCATATTTATATTTATATTTATATTATTTGTATATTTATATTCATATTTATTTCTATACTTATATTATATTCATATTTATATTTATATTTATAATTATATATAATATTTATATTTGTATTATATTTATGTTTATATTTATATTTATTTCTATATTTATATTTATATTTATATTTATATTTATATTTACATTTATATATTTATATATTTTTATATTCATATTTACATTTATATTTACATTTATATTCATATTTATATTTATATTCATATTTATATTTATATTTATATTTAAATTTATATTCATATATATATATATATATTTATATTCACATTTACATTTGTATTTATACTTATATTTATATTTATATTTATATTCATATTTATATTTACATTTATATTTATATTCATATTTATATTTATATTTATATTTACATCTATATTTATATCTATACTTATATTTACATTCATATTTATACTTATACTTATACTTACATTTATCATTTATATTTATATTTATATCTATATTTATATTCATATTCATATATGTATTTATATCTATATCTATATATCTATATTTATATCTATATTTATATTTACATTTACATTTACATTTACATTGATATTGATAATGATATTGATATTGATATTGATATTGCTATTGCTATTGCTATTGACATCGATGTTAATATTGATATTGATATTTATATTTATATTCATATTTATATTCATATTCATATTCATATTCATATTCATATTCATATTCATATTCATATTCATATTCATATTCATATGCATATTCATATTCATATTCATATTCATATTCATATTCATATTCATATTCATATTCATATTCATATTCATATTCATATTCATATTCATATTCATATCTATATTCATATTCATATTCATATTCATATTCATATTCATATTCATATTCATATTCATATTCATATTCATATTCATATTCATATTCATATTCATATTCATATTCATATTCATATTCATATTCATATTTATATATATATATTTATATTTATATTCATATTTATATTTATATCTATATTTACATTTATATCTATACTTTTACATTTATATTTATATTTATATATTTATTTCTACATCTATTTCTATTTTGTCTTTCTCTTTCTTTTGCTTATTTATTCTCTTTTCTCTCTGTATCTCTTTCTCTTTCTCCTTCTCTTCCTCTTTTTCTTTCGCTCTCTCTTTCTCTTTTTCTCTTTTTCTTTCTCTTTTTCTTTCTCTTTCTCTTTCTTTTTCTCTTTCTCTTTCTCCTTCTCTTTCTCTCTATATATCTTTATCACTTTCTCTTTTTTCTCTCTCTTCCTCCTACTCATATTCCTACTTTATCTCTTTATCTTTCTCCTTCTCTTTTATCTCTATATCTTTCTGTTTCTCATTTTTCTTTCTCTTTCTTTTTGTATTTCTGTTTGTCTTTGTCAGTTCCTTCCAACTTATCCTTCCCTTTCTCTTTCTCTTTCTCTTTCTCTTTCTCTTTCTCTTTCTCTTTCTCTTTCTCTTTCTCTTTCCCTTTCCCTTTCCCTTTCCCTTTTATCTTTCTCCTTATCTTTTTCTGTCTCTTTCTTTCTCCTTCTCTTTCTCTTTCTCTTTCTCTTTCTCCTTCTCTTTCTCTTTCTCTTTCTCGTTCTCTTTCTCTTTCTCTTTCTCTTTCTCTTTCTCTTTCTCTTTCTCTTTCTCTTTCTCTTTCTCTTTCTCTTTTTCTTTCTCTTTCTGTTTCTCTTTCTGTTTCTCCTTCTCTTTCTTTTTCTCTTTCTCTTTCTCTTTCTCTTTCACTTTCTCTTTTTTCTCCTCTTTCTCCTTTGTCTTTCTCTTTCTCTTTCTCGTTGTCTTTCTCTTTCTTTTTTCTTTCTTTTCTGTCTTTATCTTTATCCTTGTCCTTATTCTTATCCCAATCCGTATCCCTATCCCTATCCCTATCCCTATCCCTATCCCTATCCCTATCCCTATCCCTATCCCTATCCCTATCCCTATCCCTATCCCTATCCCTATCCCTATCCCTATCCCTATCCCTATCCCTATCTCTATCCCTATCCCTATCCCTATCCCTATCCCTATCCCTATCCCTATCCCTATCCCTATCCCTATCCCTATCCCTATCCCTATCCCTATCCCTATTCCTATCCCTATCCCTATCCCTATCCCTATCCCTATCCCTATCCCTATCCCTATCCCTATCCCTATCCCTATCCCTATCCCTATCCCTATCCTCATCCCCATCCCCATCCTCATCCTCTTCCTCATCCTCATCCTCATCCTCATCCTTATCCTTATCCTTATCCTTATCCTTATCCTTATCCTTATCCTTTTTATTCTCCTTTTCTTTCCTCACAACTTCTGTTTCTGCATCTTCTTTTTTCTTCTCCTTAAACTTCTTCTCCTTGCTTTCCTATTTCTCTTTGTCCTTCTTATATTTTTCATTTCCTCTCTATTTGTACTTATACTCCTCTTGCTACCCTTCTGGGGATTTGTCTTCATAAATTTATGTCGCAAATTTTTCAGAAACCTAAGTGAAATTCCTACGTGCTAGAATAATGCTGTATTTTTTTGTGATTGGGGAATAGGTTCCATCCAAAAAGTAATGCTGGTAACCTGCAGTATTTCCTATTGCTCCTGTCTATAATACTATTTAGTCTCTTTGTTACCATCTCTATGACCACCCTCTCTACGTGATAATTCTCTGAAAGGTAAAAAAAACAGTTTTCGATAATTAAATCTACTACTACTGTTATATAATATACATATATATATATATATGTATATATATATATATATATAAAGAACTTTTGTGTCTCAAAGGGATTCTATTACAAGGCATAGTAGATTGTTTTAAGGATGAATGCGGTTTGCCTAAGCGTTATAAGTTAGCGGTAGACAGTCTCACGAATCGTAAAGATGTCATCATTTCCCGTGCTGATAAGGGAGGGAAAATAGTTATTCTCAATCAGTTAGAATATGAAAGCAAAGCCTTTGATCTTTTAAATGATATCAGGACTTATGAAAAACTAACTAAAAACCCTCTAAAAAGTACTGCCTCGGAATTCAATAGAAGAGCACGCAATATCGTGGGAAAAGAGTTTTTTGATAATAATTTATTAGTCATAAACCCACAACTTCCTAATTTCTATGGACTCCCAAAAATTCATAAAGAAAGTGTTCCCCTAAGACCCATCATTTCAAATAGAAATTCTTGTACGAGTAAGACATCAAAATGGCTCACGAACATTTTATCACAATTTGTAGGGTGCTTTTCCGACTCGCATATAAAACATTCAGAAGATTTCATAAGTAAGATCAAGAATCATCATATATCTGGGCAGAGAAAATTACTAAGCCTTGATGTAGTTTCTTTGTTCACCTGCATCAACGTAGCTGAGGTTTTAGCTTTCTTGGAAACAAAATTACAAAATTATCGGGACCAACTACCAATCTCTGTCAGCAAAATCATTAAATTAACGGAATTATGTGCTAACACAAATACTTTCTCATTTAAAGATCAATATTATAAACAGCAGTTCGGATGTTCAATGGGATCCAATCTCTCCCCAGTGTTAGCTAACCTATATATGGAGTATTTCGAGACAGTGCTTTTACAAGACATTAAGCCACAAGGAATGTTTTGGTACAGGTATGTGGACGACATCTTTACGATTTGGGATGACGAATGGGGATCTTTTGATGCTTTCTTTGAACAACTAAACAACTTAGCCACTAATATTAAATTCAAAGTTGAATGGGAGGTGGATAATAGACTACCATTTTTAGATATCCTATTAATACGGCATCAGGACCAATTGTCTTTCACAGTGTACAGAAAGCCCACACATACGGGGAGTTATGTGCACTTTTTCAGTCACCATCCTGATAAAATTAAATATAGTGTTGCCTCAGGTCTTTTCCTGAGGGCACTTAGATTATGTAGTCCACATTATTTGGAAATGGAGATAACAACCATCAGGAATCAATTAAAAAGAATAGGGTATCCTGATTGGTTTCTAAACAGAGCCCTAAGTAAAGCCAAAACTAGTCACTTTGGATCCACTTCCCATTCCAGTAAGAACTTTAGTTGGGACAAAAACTGTATTAAATTGCCTTATAATAGGTCCTTAAATGACATTTCTCAATTTCTTCCACAGGAAGATATTAAAATTGTTT
>NC_134779.1:87856890-87869390 GCF_046742065.1 Oratosquilla oratoria | reverse complement strand
CCGTTTTCTTCATTCTTTTCATCTTTCCTTTTTTCCATTTTTCTACATATTTTTCCTTTTCCTCCTTTTGTTATTATTTTTCTTTAGCATTCATTCTTTCTTTCTCTCTTTCTTTCTTTGCTGATTTTATTTATTCCTTTTTTATTTCGTTATATCCTTCCTTCTTTCTTTCTTTTTCTTTGCTTTCTTTCTTTCTTTCTCTTTCTCTTTCTTACTTCCTTACTTTTACTCTTTCTTTCTCTCTTTTATTCATCCTTTCTTTCGTTCCGATTATTTTATAGTTTTTCTTTTTTTTCTTCTTCTTTCCTTTTAATTTTTTCTGCTTAGTTTCCTCTTTTCATTCTTTCCATCGTCTTTCTTTCTTTTTTCTTTCCTTCTTTCTTCTTTTCTTTCTTTCTTTTATGTCTTTCTTTCTTTCTTTTTCTCTTTCTTTTCTTCTATCCATCTTTTATTCATCCTTTCTTTTGTTCTGTTTACTTTATCGTTTTTCTTTTTGTTCTATTTTTTTCTTCTTTCCTTTTCATTTTTCTGCTTAGCTTCCTCTTTTCATTCTTTCTATCGTCTTTTTCTTTTTTCTTTCCTTCTCTCTTCTTTTCTTTCTTTCTTTCTTTCTTTCTTTCCTTTTTCTTTCCCCATTTCACTTATTTATTTCTCTTTTTCTTTATTTCATTCTTTCCTTCTTTTTTCTTTTTTATGTTTTCTTTCTTTTTCTCTAATTTTCTTTTTTCTTTTTCTTTCTTTCTTACTTCCTTACTTTAACTATTTATTTATCTCTTGTCTTCTTTCCTTCTTTTATTCTTCTGTTTATTTTCTCTTTTTTCTTAGTTTTTTCTCTTTTTCCTTTCTTTTCTTCTTTCCTTTCCATTTTTTCTGCTTAACATTTTCCCTTTTCATTCTTTCCTTCATCTTTCTTCTTTCTTTCTTTCCTGTCTTTCTTTTCTTAATTCTTTCCATCTTTCTTTTATTCTTAGCTTCTTTTTTCCTCTTTTTACATATTTTTATTTTTCTCTCCTTCTTTCCTTTTCCTTCCATCCTTCCATTTTTTTCTTTTGTCTTCCCTTCTCTTTTTTATGTTTTCCTTTCTTTTTTCTTTAATTTTCTTTTCATTCTGCTTATTTTCCCTTTTTCTCTCTCTCTTTTCTATTTCTTTCTTTTTTAGCTTTTTTCTTTCTACATTCTAGATTTATTCCTATATCTTAGTCTGGCTAATACCAGACGATTTAATATTATCTAGGGTATACCACCACATCAAATGGGCAAAGCCTATTCCAATTAAGAAAAAAAATTAAATACTCCGGACATAGGAAACTGAATTACATGATGGTAAAACAATGCAATGTTCATTTTGAGGTACACTGTAACCTTGACGAAATATACTGGGAAATATATTTACATGAAACCGGATATTGTACACAAAATGCAAGCTGGTAGAATAATAAGTAAACAAAAACAAAAAGAAAGGAATCAGAGGTAGAAATATTCTATGTGGTCCATGGAAAAGTATTAGAGGTAGGAGGGTAAAGGGAAGAAAAGGTGAGGGACGAGCTAAAGGAAGTATAAAGAAATACCAAAGGAAGTAAGCAAAAGAAGTAGGTGGTGGAGGTAATTTTTTAGATGAATTATAAATCACCATTATAAAATGAATTATAGAAATCATAAGGAATAAAAAATGGGTTTTATAAACAGAAGACAGTAGATTCAACCATCGCAAACAAAAGAAGAAAATGCATTTTTTTTTTTTTTTAGCCCGCAACTCTGTGTTTAGGTAAGACCCTTGGAAGAGTAGTGAAAACAAAACTATAACACCGGTTGAGAAAACACATACACTATGAATAATAGATTATTATGAGCCTCGAGAGAATGCGGTGAGAATCTAATCAAAGGGTAATGATGCGAAGGAATGTGATATAAAGCTGATCAGAGGAGGAAAAATATAACATCTATAGAAGTCTCCTGTGCATGAGACACGCGTAATATTTATGAAGGTCGTACAAAACATGGAAACATAGTTTGTACAGATATCTTAGGGATAAGAAAAATATTAGTGCTAATAACAAAGCAAGGGGCGCTGTATAACTTCTTTGGGAATCTACAAACATCTAGTAAAATGCAATAATTCAATAAAACAGCAAAATAAACATAAGGAAGATTTGACACTGGAATTTTTTTATTTTGATGAATAAACTGTCAAATTTTTTATTTTATTTTACTGAAGAAAACTAAAGGTGAAACATTAATAGGTTGAATTCCTGATCAATATATCTGAAACCTGAAACATGATAGTGAGGAAGAAGGAAGAGCTTCGTACCAATGAAATTCAAAAGGAATCAGGAAGAAGTAAACACAAAACAAAATCAAACACATTTGAAAAAAGAAATTTGTTCGAGAAAAGGCTTAAAGAATTGCATAGAAACCAATGTCTATGAAGATAACAAAAAAAAATGAATCTCGCAAGAAGTGCATATCTACAAAAGGAATAAGACCAAGTACGGAAAAGATAAGTTATTGTACTCCACTCTTGGAGTTTATATAAACTATAGGTAAGCACCAGATTTTGAGCGTGGCTGGAAATAAAGAAAAAATGTGGTAAGAATCCACAGAACTCTACGAAAAGGGCAATAGAATCAATAACTTGAAGTCAATTTGGAAATAATGGCTCGGAACAAATAAAATCTAATGTGAATTTTGTGCCCGATGAAACCAGTAAGATGATTTACTACAACAAATCAATATATGGACATATATATATATATATATATATATATATATATATATATATGATATGTATATGTATATGTATATGTATATATATATGTATATGTATACGTATATGCATATGTATATGTATATGTGTATGTATATGTATATGTATATGTATATGTATATGTATATGTATATGTATGTGTATGTGTATATGTATATGTATATGTATATGTATAAATATATGTATATGTATATGTATATGTATATGTATATGTATATGTATATGTATATGTATATGTATATGTATATGTATATATGTATATGTATATATGTATATGTATATGTATATGTATATGTATATGTATATGTATATGTATATGTATATGTGTATGTGTATGTGTATGTGTATGTGTATATATATGTATATGTTTATGTATATGTATATGTATATTGTATATTTAGGGCGCAGATTCTCACTAATACACACTGAGTTAAATGCTGTCGTGTTTAACTCAGTGTATGTATGTATATGTATATGTATATGTATATGTGTATGTATATGTATATGTGTATGTATATGTATATGTATATGTATATGTATATGTATATGTATATGTATATGTATATGTATATGTATATGTATATGTATATGTATATGTATATGTATATGTATATGTATATGCATATGTATATGTATGGAGGAGAAATAAAGAAAGATGAAGTGAAGGCAGCTGTTAAGATGGTGAAAGCAGGTAAGGCATCTGGTCTGGATGGATGCCATGCAGAATGTCTAAAAAAAGGAGGTACAGTGATGGTGGACTGGTTGGTGAGGTTATTTAATGTTTGCTTGAGAGAGGGTAGAGTGACGGAGGACTGAAGGAGTGCCTGTATAGTTCCATTTTACAAGGGAAAAGGGGACAAGTGTGAATGTAGTAGTTTCAGAGGGATTAGCTTGTTAAGTGTAGTTGGGAAGGCTTATGGGAGGATCTTGATTGAGAGGATTAGGAGAGGAACAGAGCGAGTAATTGGTGAGGAACAGTGTGGATTTAGGACGGGTAGAGGTTGTGTAGATCAGATATTTGTGGTAAGACAGATATGTGAGAAAGCTATAGGAAAGGGGAAGATTGTTTTTTGGCTTTTATGGATATGAAAAAGGCTTACGACAGGATAGATAGAAAGGCACTGTGGGAGGTTTTGAGGATATACGGGATAGGGGGAAAGCTTCTAGGAGCTGTCAAGAGTTTTTATGAGTGTAGTAGAGCTTGTGTTAGGATTAGAAATGGAGAGAGTGAGTGGTTCGAGGTAAAGGTGGGACTTCGTCAAGGATGCGTTATGTCGCCCTGGCTGTTCAACTTATACATGGATGAGGTAGTGCGAGAGATAAATGCAAGGGTACTGGGTCAGGGATTGGAGATGGATAAAGAAAATGGAGAAAAGTGGGAGGTGAGCCAGCTGTTGTTTGCGGCCGACACTGCACTTGTGGCAGGATCGGAGGAGGGATTAAGGAAGTTGGTGACAGAGTTTGGGAGAGTGTGTGATAGAAGAAAGCTGAAGATACATGTGGGTAAAAGTAAGGTGATGAGATGTACAAGGGGTGAAAGCGGCAGTAGACTGGAAGTGAGCATTAAGGGAGAGCGACTGGAGGAAGTGGATAGTTTTAGATACTTGGTTGCAAATGTGGCAGGAAAAGGTGGAGTGAAGGTGGAGGTAGAATGTAGATTGAGAGGAGCGAGTAAATGCCTTGGTGGATTAAAGAGTGTAATGAGGAATAGACATTTGGGAATGGATGCTAAGAGGAAACAGTATGAAGGAATGATTATGCCAACAGCACTGTATGGGGCAGAAACATGGAACATAAGGGAGGAAGAGAGAAGGAGTTTGAATGTGTTTGAGATGTGGTGTCTGAGAAGTATGATGGGGGGTTACTAGGCTAGATAGAGTGAGAAATGAAGAGGTGAGGAGGAGAACAGGGGTGGAAAGGGAGTTGGGAGATAGGGTTGATGAAAGAGTATTAGGATGGTTTGGACACATGGAAAGAATGAGTGAAGAAAGACTAGTAAAAGAGGTATGGAAGACAGATGTGGAGGGAGTGAACATTAGGGGACGTCCTAGGATGAGGTGGATGGATGGGGTGAAGGGGGTCTGGGGAAGAGGGGAATGTCTGTTGAAGAAGGACGGGAGAGGACAGAAGATAGAGGTGAATGGAGAATGGTTGTATATGGATGATGTTGTGATGCATGAGGTGGAATGGGCAAAATTTTACGCAGCCCGAAGAGATTTCTTCCCGTCTTCTCCTTTTATGCATGGGGGGACAAAGAAAGGGGGTCGCCGATTTAATGAAGCGGCCTTGATGTGGATGTGCTGTGTCTTGCGACACTGCTTCTGACCCAGGGCAGTGGACAAGGTACAGGGATGACCCGTCATCCAGGAGGAGCTAAGATAAAAGGGAGGGTGGAGGGGTGTAGAGTGTATTCAGGGATGGAATGGATAGGAATGATCTTATGCCTTTTCCTTTTTGGCTACCTCCCTTGTAAGGGGGAAAAAGCATTGGTATATGTACGTATGTATGTATATGTGTATATGTATATGTATATGTATATGTATATGTATATGTATATGTATATGTCAATGTATATGTCAATGTATCTGTATATGTATATGTATATATACATGTATATGTATATGTATATGTATATGTATATGTATATGTATATATATGTATATATATATGTATATGTATATGTATATGTATATGTATATATATATATATATGTATATGTATATGTATATGTATATGTATATGTATATGTATATGTATATGTATATGTACATGTATATGTACATATATGTACATGTATATGTGTGCATTTACACACCCACTCACACACATACACACGCGCGTGCACATACACATACATAAACATACTGTTCACACGCACATGTGCGTGCGCAACCCCCTTACACACAAACACACACACACACACACACACACACACACACACACACACACACACACACACACACACACACACACACACACACACACACACACACACACACACACACACACACACACACACACACACACACACACAAACACACACACACACACACACACACAAACACACACACTTTCACCTCCCCTTGTAGTCACTATCACCACTGTCAGACCTCTCCCTCTATTCTGTTAGTAGTCACTTATAAGTTTTCCAGTACTTTTTAAGCAGCAGGCCCCATGCCTAGTTTCCTTTAGTCTCACTAGTTTCCAAGTGCATTAGGCCCCTTGCCTAGTTCTTGTCATGTACTTCAAATCAGTCCTGGGGTAAAGAAATTGTACTTTTCTTCTTTCATTGTAATTTCACAGTCTTGTTACACTCAGGATCTCTCTCTCTCGTCTCTCCACATCGTCTCTCGAGATCCCCGTATCCTACGCTAAGCTACCTTCGTCTGACGTCACTAATTTTTCTAATCCAATCTCCTCTGACTTCTCAAATAAATGTCACTCCTTATGGGCGTGACTTTGAATTCATGCACCAATAATTTTCCTCCTTCCTCCACCTTGCTCCAACCGGAAAGCCATTGCAATGCCACTAGCAATATCGTTTACCTCAGCATTAGTCAAACGAAGCTAACCTGCACTTACAGAGTTTTGATTACATCATCGATTATAAAACAGTCACCTCCTTCGGTGTTTACATAGACATAACGTCGCCTCAATGTTATCAAACAACAGGCGAGCAGGCGTCGAGTCTGAATTGTTGAGTCAGCATTCTAATGCCCTACTGTTTCCCAAGCTCATTTCCATTCGTACAACTACCGGCCTCTTACAGGGCTCGGCAGCTACCCTTGGTCGTCCCGACCAATTTCTTATTTCCCTCTTACAGGGCTTGCTAATATATTTCTAGAATAAGCTAATCTACCCTTGCGTAATTGTTAAGCTACCCTCCAAAATACATCATTCATGCAATAGATGGTGAATAATACATAAACATAATACTTATAAATGTGAATAACATGCATGTCAATATATATAAGGCATTGAATTAAGCGGTTACATGGTTGATTTGCTTTGACAGAGCCAACCTTCGGAATACAACAAAGGCAATCAGTGCTGCCGCTAACACTGAAAGTAAGGGTATGATAAGGATTGGTAGTATATGTAAATCATTTGAGGGAGATCTTGACAATGGTCTTCTCTTAATTTTCAAGGGAGGAGAGTTTTCAGGCAATGTGAAGTTGAAGGTTGAAATGTAGGTGTCATCGGTTAAATGCATTGTATTAAGGGTATTAGAAATGGTGGAAATAGTGTCTGCATGCAACTCGCAGTTATCTTGAATAGAGACAAGACCTTCAACCAAATCCAATTTAGGACTCAACCCGGGACAATTTATTGATACCTTGGTCTTGTTAGGAAAAAACAGGTAATGAGATCCTTGTATGTCACAATGAGGGATCTGGTCTACCAAAATTCGTTGGTAATGACAATTGTTCATAACAGACACATTCCTAACCAGAGAATTCATGCGAAGCTTCTCGGAACACAAAAGAGATCATGCTCTCTCTTAGATTGTCTACAGAAAGGAGGTAATTGATTAGAAAATTCACTATGAGTACTAACTTTCAATTTTAAATGGTTTATCATCTTTTCAAAGATAATAGCAATTAATTTACCAAACACACTAATCTAGAGATTGAGTGTCTTTTCTTGTTCAACACACTTCATTTTCAAAGACAGTCTTATTACTTTAAAATTATCACAATACTCATTTGTGTACGCAGATGTGAGGTTCCAAGCAAATCCTAGGTTTTAGATTTCCATGTATCTGCTTGACACCGAGTTCCAGTTGTTTAGGTCTCCCATCCCAAATACATACAAATGGTCAATACTATCTGTAAAATACATCAAGATTAATGTTCAACTCTTGAAAAATATCATTATAATATTCTCCATATTCTCCAGGGTTATTAATATTTATGCACAAAGTATTACTATAATCATTTTCATAGATCTGCAAGCTAATTTTCCTTATGTCATCTAAATGTCCTATCAATTCTTCTCTTGATTCTAAATGTTTAAGTTTAAACTTGTTTCCACCTGCAGAATCAATTACCCTATATGGACCAGTGTACCTTGGTGAAAGTTTATTATTGGGTGAGGTTAGTTTGACCATTACTAAATCTCCAATTTTCAGTTCTAGTTTATGAGCTATTTTGTGTTGTTGTTCCTTCATCTCTTGTGAATACACCTGCATATGTTTCCTAACTCTTTGGTGAATACTTTGAAGAGTATTTATCCTATTGGATATATAATCATCCATATTATATATGGGTTTTTGCTCTGCAGTCAACATTTCATATGGCAGAGTTTTGTCCTCCCCAAAAATTATAAAATGAGGTGTATCACCAGTTGCTACATTAATTTGATTGTTCAGGGTACACTTAACACAAGGAATCCAAGTATCCCAAGTTACACTATGAGGACTTATTAGGGTTCTAAGACATATAATTATCTTTTTGTTTAACCTTTCTACTACTCCATTACTTTGGGGATGGTTAACGAGTATATTGACTTTCTTGATGTGGAATACACTACATCAATTTTCCAAGATTTTGTTATTAAATTCTGTCCCATTATCTGAAACTAAGATGTTAGGTGTAGTAAAGTTACAGATTATCTGGTCATAGATTACGGAAGCAATAGTTTCAGCTTTCTTATTGATAATGGGTTGTAATATACAAAATCTTGAAAAATAATCAGTAGCAACAAATAGGTATTTAAAGCCGTTCTCGGACAAAGGTAAGTCTAATGTATCCATGTGAACTCTTTCCCAAGGTTTCTGTGGAATGGAATAGGTGAGTATAGGAGCAGGTTTTGGTGTATTTCCCTTCACCTTTACACATTTTACACACTTTTCTATATAATCATATATAGTTTTCTTCATTCCTGGCCAAAAGTATTTAAGTTGTGCTTGTCTATAAGTTTTATCCTTTCCAGGATGTGAACTACAATCACTATCATGAAGTAACTTCAATATCTCATTTACAAGAGTTTGTGGTATAACCAACTGATTTACTTGACCTCTGGAAATATCTTTCCCATTTACAAATGTTTTCCTATACAATATTCCATTAATCAAATGAAATTCCTCTATCTTATACCCCTTTGGTAGCTTTGGAGGATCTCCTCTTGGGTTCATCAAATGCTTGATTATTGAATCACATGTCTCATCATCTCTCTGTTCTCTTATTAGCATTTCTTCATCTAAAGTTACTAATTCTTCTATACTACAAACAAAATTAATCAACCCAGTCCCAGTCATTGGTTGACTAATGTTTCTAGAAAGTGGATCTGCTACATTCCTTCTACCCGGAATATATTCAAATTGAACCTCATAGCACTGGAGTATCGCAAACCATCTAGCAAGTCTGCCTCTAAGACTCTTATGCTTAAATAAGTTCTGAATAGCTGTGTGATCAGTCCAAACTCTGATGGGATACCCTAGTATCATATCCCTAAAACTTTCTAAAGAATAAATTACTGCTAAAGTTTCTCTTTCTGTTATAGAGTAGTTTCTCTCCGCACTATTACAAAGTCTTGATGTGTAAGCTATGGGTTTCAAAGTTCCATTTCTCTCTTGCATGAGTATGCCTCCTAATCCTATGTCAGACGCATCAGTACAAAGAATGAATTCTTTTTCATAGTCGGGAAAAATTAAAATAGGTGAACTCGTGAGTTTCTCTTTCAACTTGTCAAAAGCTTGCTGTTGTGCAGGTCCCCATATGAACTTTGAGTCCTTTCTTAACAATGAACTTAGTGGATTAGCAATGTCAGCATAACTTTGAATGAATTTTCTATAATATCCTGTTAATCCCAAAAAGCTCCTAACCTTGTCTACATTGGTCGGAACTGGAAAATTCTTGACAGCGTCAACCTTTGAATTTACTGTACTCAGTCCGTGTCTGTCTATCTTATGTCCTAAGTAAATGACACTGTCTTGCAAGAACTTACATTTTTCAAGTTTTACTTTTAACCCTGCTTCTCCTAGTCTTGAGAATATCAAATCTAATTTCTTAAAGTGCTCCACTGCAGTCTGAGAAACTATTAAAATGTCATCTAGAAATACACTGGCAGTGTTTCCTAACAATCCATCTAGAATAGTATTCATTAATCTCATGTAAGTTAATGGACTATTACATAACCCAAATGGCATTCTCTTGAACTCATAAGGTCCTGTTGTAGTAGAAAATGCTGTAAACTCTCTTAAATCTTCATGCAATTCTATTTGCCAAAAAGCTGATTTGATATCTATAGTACTAAAATATCTATTCTCAGTTCCCAAACTTCTCAAAATGTCACCGATAATGGATAATGGTAACCTGTCACGAATGGTGTGCTTATTCAATTCCCTGTAATCAATAACTGGGCGCATAGTTCCATTAGACTTTGGTACTAAGATCAACGGAAAATTCCACTCACTTTTACTATGTTCAATAATATCCTGTGATAACATTTCAGTGATGAGTTTATCTACTACAGCTAATTTAGAGTGAGGAACTCTGTAGGCTGGTATGTAGATAGGTTGTGTTCCTGGTTTTAACTTAATGTGATGTTTTAAAACAGTTGTTTTGCCTAAGGCGTCCCCCGGCAAAGCAATTGCTTCTTTATGTTTCATAAGCAAAGCAAATAAAGCTTCATCCAACTCAGGGCAATTAGTTGATTGTAATAATTCTTTATATCTATTTCATAAGTCTATTCCTTCTTGAACTGAACAAATTGATGAAGTTGGTAATTCTATCTCCTCACTATTCTCATTTAAAATCTTAATAGGTTTAGTACACACCTGAATACATCCTATTTGTGTACCTTTCCTTAAAACTATCTCTTTATTCATAGTATTAATTACTAATACTTCTACTCTGTTCTTATTTGTCTTATAAATCCCTGAGTCCCACTTCAATCCTTTAATTTTAACTGATTCTGGGACTGTAATTATTTCAGAGTCTACATTGATTCCTTTCAAACACACTTCAACCTTATTAATTGACATGGGATGTAACAATGTCGACCTTGTTACTCCGCAATCTGCAATTCTCAAGGATTCTGTGGTTGATAATTTAGTAATCTCTGGGATTTCCTGAACTTCTGAGTTGGGTTCACAAATTGTTTTACCTTCTGTAGGGTTGGACCGCTCGGTCACGCTATCTAAGATAGAAATGTTATCTAAGGATTCATTGATTCCTGTCACTGGTCTTAAGTCTGGTTGATTTAAGAATGGGATTAACTGTGACTTCACTAAAATTCCTAAGTCAGCAGGACAAATTACCATGTTTTCTTTTCTCATAGTTGCAAATCCTATCAATAAATCTCCTGGAAAAACAGACTCTTCTACCACTATCACTGGTATGTACAAATGTTCATTTGTATATAAGGCAACTTCTAGTTCCACCTTACCTAATGTTTTTAACTGATTTCCAGTTACACCTTGCAATGTGTAACGGATTGGTTCCAACATTTTCACTCCTGGGTTCAACTGGTTTAAAACTTTACTAGTAATTACATTAACTACAGACCCTGTATCAATAAAAATTTGAATAGGCTTATTGAACACTTTACCTGCAATAAGAGGTCCTACAGAAGTTTTACCAACAGTAATTATCAGTTTGTCAGTTTCTTTCATCTCCCTTGCATTTCCATGTTTAACACAATACCGCCTATCGGTATATATATGGGGAGGTCTGAAATTGTTTATTCTGTGTCTGGGGGTTTTCCTCTTAGCCCTGGGGGTACCCGAAAATTCCGGCACTCATGAGTCCTATGACCTATTCTATTATGATAAATACAGAATGGAGGGTTCCTACATTGATACTCATTGTGACCTTCGTATTTGCAATTTCTGCAAATAATCCCATAAAAACATTCTTGTGCTTTGTGTCCCCATGCATTACAATTAAAACATAGGATTCTGGTATCCCTATCCCTAGATGGACTTCTAGCATGTCGCCTATGTCCTACTTCTGTTTTCTTAAACTCTCTAGAGTTCCTATATTGGCTTTGTTGATTTATAGGCATTACATATGGGTTTATTGTTCTGGTCTCACTGTATCCTTGAAGAAGATAATCTACTTCTCCTAAACTTATATTTGATTTTAGATCCTTGTACAGCCTTTCTGCTGTTAAGTCATCAGAATTCTTTGCCAATAAGCTAAATGTAATCAATTTGATTACCTGTGAGATTTTCATCTTCTCACTAGATCTTTCTATCCAGTCTGAATCTTTCAAGATAGAATTCATGTCTTTTGACCAGCTATCTAATCTAGCTAAGTACTCTGTGTCAGTTTCACTTGTCCTAACTTCCTCATTTTTACCAATGACCTAATAGGATCCTGATCACATTTGGACATGAAATGTTTGAGGAAGGCCTTTTTGTAATTATCATATTGATTAATTTCTTCCATTTACTGGAAGTTAATGACAAACCTGGCCCTTCCATGCTCTGGATCTATATTCTCCTTGAGAATCTCAATCTTACGGTTCTCATTAGTAATGTTTTTACTCACTATAAGAGTGTCTATTAAATTAAGAAATTTGTTTACACCATATGTGTTAGACTCTCCTGTGAATTTTGGAATATTTGTATTTGATGTGTGAATTTCGTGTCTCAACACGTTAGAATTCTGAGAGGTACTCATACTAATACCTTGCTTTATCCTGGCTGCTTGCGATGTCACTTCGTAATGTCAACTTCTGTCTTGACGTCCTTCTACGGCCTTGTCATTCGTCAGCGACGTTGTTCCTC
>NC_134779.1:87846890-87849390 GCF_046742065.1 Oratosquilla oratoria | reverse complement strand
ATTCCTTGTATATTATAAGCAATGTAGCAATGCTAAGCACAACCTAATAACCTAAAGCAATTTGTACCACCCACCACTTCATTACGTGGCATCCTTCCCGTAATCCGCTCGAGAGTTTAAAAAGCAGACGAGAAGAAACCCCTTTGGTCCACTTTCTTTTCTCATTTCTATGTTTCTGCTCCTGCTTCCCACTATCTCTTACCATCCTATACACTTCTCTCAAATTCTTCTGGTATTCTTTCTCCTAATCCTTTTCATTCAATTTGTTTAATTCAGCACTTCTTTATCTTCTTTCGCTTTCTTTTCGTGCATTCTATATTTTCTTCTACCAGATGATGATATGACATTTTCCTGCCCCTTCCCCTGAAAGCATTAACGCCCAGAATTCCCCCAGCCCTCCCCTTGGATGCCACTACATAGTCCATGAATACCCTCTCAACCACTCTCTCCTTCACTACCCTTTCCCACATTTACTTGTGCTTGTGTCTCGTCTTAATTTTTTTTGTTTATTATCAACATCTCCCTTTCTAAATAGAAACAGAAAGAGAGAGAGAGAGAAAGAGGGAGAGAGAGAGAGAAAGAAAGAAAGAGAGAGAGAGAGAGAGAGAGAGAGAGAGAGAGAGAGAGAGAGAGAGAGAGAGAGAGAGAGAGAGAGAGAGAGAGAAAGCGAGAGGTGAGGTGATAAATTTAGTGAAACTAATTCGATTTGAAAAAAAATAACAGGTGCGCATGATGTTGATAAAATAAGATGTAGGATAGAGATGGAGTAACGACAGTATATTTCTAGAGTAATAAAAAATATTAGCAATTCAACAACTACAGGAAGAATAGGATAAGGCAGACATGATGTTTTGTCATGAAACGTATGTGAAATTAAGAAAATTAAAGTTTGGCGGAAGGCACGCACTACTTTATGTATCTTTGTTAGATCAAGAAAGGAGCAAAACATGATGCAGAATCTGCGCTGTAGGAAGATAGTCGCTATGATTATCATGTTTTTTTTTTTTTTTTTTTTTTTTTTAAGAAAAGAAACAACACTTCCTTGATAATAAAAACTGTTAGGAGAAGAGAACGCAAGTAAATTCTCTGCAAATTCAGAAGAAGTTATTGGCTTCTCTGGGAAAAGGAACAATTGAGGATAGTGGTGGTGCAGGAGTTCAAAGTACTTGACACTGGGTCGTACCGGTAATGGTAATATCGTCCTGCTATTTAGGAAAAACTCTTAGGTGTCAATTTTGAAGGAACTACAGTATCCATAAATAGAATATATTGTGTTTATATCCATATTTTACATTATTTTTCTATATCATATTATATACTATATATTATATTTTATCAAACTTTACTTTGTTTCTTTGAGACATTCTACAGAGAGCATTCCCCCATTTACCCCTTTGCTACTAGGGGAGTGCTACAGAAATAGATATACTATCTTGGCGACAGTTTAACTTCTTCCCTACGAAAGGAATACCGCAGAGTTGTGTTGTATGTCAGGATGGTAACCAGAAATATAATAATTATTGCCCCAATTCACACTAAATAGAGACATGCAGCAGCGCAGTGGATGGCACGGCACCTAGGCCCTATCATACATCTCTCTGGGAAGAAAATTTGGACTATTGTTTCTGTTGTGTAGTGTGATACCTTTTCAATTTCATTTGCTTCTAGCAGTAAATGGAAGGGAGCAGCCACGGTTTGTCAGCTCTGCTCATGTAAAAAGGCGGAAGAAGCACAGATGAAGTTCATAAAGATGCTAGGCTCCGTCTGGAGATTACAAGTCAGCCTTTCGGGGATGCATTCCCAGATAGAAATAAGGGTACTCACGGGTTTGGAAATGAGTAACATGGAGATTATTCTCTTTGATGTTAGTCTTACAAGAATACCACTAACAGGTATCCGTTATTGATGCCTAGGTAGCCAGAACAAAATTGTACATACAAAATTAAAGAAAATGCTAAGAACCTATAGACCAAAAGAAAATTTTATAATTCCGGTTTGATCCATGACGGAGATTATCCATAAGCTAAATAAAACTGTTTTGCATTTGCCAAAATATTGTAAATCATATTACAGTATTAAAGGTATTCAAATAATGTGGGAATGACTTATGTATTATTTGAAGGTGATATGCTATGAAAAAACGATAAAGTACTGTATAAGGGAAAACGAGATAATGCGTAAGTTTCATGAGGACACAATCATTGTCGATCCATTTTGTTGCACCAGTAGCTTTATGGTAACAAAAGTAAAAGTGAACCTGAATACTGATGATACATGGATACAATAATATCTATGGAAGGACAAGGTGATTTCTGTATATATTCTTAGGAATATGTTGCTACCATCTTCTTTTGTACTGCTGCAATGACATATGACTATAATTTCGTGAGTGGGTTATTCTGATTCCCCAAGGAAAACTTAGTGCTGTACGAGTTAGCATTATTTCTATCTCATTTGTTACCAAAAGGTGCCATAGAGATGAATAAAGTAGCATGGTGGC
>NC_134779.1:87834390-87839390 GCF_046742065.1 Oratosquilla oratoria | reverse complement strand
CGTTTAGAACAAACCGTTGCAGCCAAATTAAACAGTAGTCCTACGAAGGAGACTCAATTAGACCATCTAGAATATCAGATACTTGAAAGGAAGATGAAGCATGAACCGCAAATTAAGGAACTCGAAGTGCAGCGTGAAAGAGAGCAAAGACAGCATGGTAAAGACCAAATACAGCATGATAAAGACCAAAAACAGTTTCAAAGACAGCACAAACTCGAACTAAAAAGGCTCGAACTATCGACCCTAAGTCAACAAGTGGTTTCAAATTCAAGTAAGTTAGATCTCTTGCAGTACACCAAACTTATTCCCTCCTTCTCAGACGAGAATCCAACCTTATTTTTTCGAGAATTTGAAGAAGTAAATAAACATTTTGCAATTCTCCAAGCAGACCGGATTTGGCTCATTAAGCCCAAGCTGTCCACTAAAGGTTTACAAGTATGTAACAATCTGGAAAATAACACTGACTACGAAACGGTCAAACAGACAATTCTTTCCGCTTATGAAATTGCCACCGAAGGTTATCGACAAGCCTTTCGAAATTCTAACAAACTTAACTATCAGACATATATGGAATTCGCGTCAGACAAACTCCGAGCATTAAGAAAGTGGATTAAATCAGCATCAGCCGATAATCTTGAGAAAGTAGTGAAATTGATCGCGTTAGAAGAATTCGTGCGTAAAATTCCTCACTACTTAAAAATTCACATTGTTGACAGGGAGGAATTTGACCTTATGAAAGCAGCCAAATTGACTGATACCCTCTCATTGATTCACAAAAATGTCGGAAAGGACAGTAACCGCCAACAATCTCATGTAAAACCAACTAGTGGTAGTAAAGATGGGAAAATTGATAACCCTAGTTCCCCTGTTTGTTTCTTCTGTAAGAAACCAGGACACATGATTGCAAATTACCCAGACCCAAAATGTAAAGTAGCTCAAAAGAATATAAAATCTGTAGCTTCCTTTAATTATTCTACTGCCAATTCTGTGGATCCTTTTCAGCCTTTCCGTTCAACGGGAACAGTATCGCTTGGTCCAGACCACGTAGAACACAACCTCCGAATAGTACGGGACACAGGAGCAGCACAGTCATTGCTACTTCAGTCAGCACTGCCGGGAGTCCAACGTAATTATACAGGAGAACATGTATACTTGCAGGACTTCCACAACCCCTTCTCAGTACCTCTGGCAAAGGTGCACCTGAACTGTGGACTCATCAAGGATACTGTCTCCGTAGGAGTAAGTGAAACGGCAACCCTACCTGTCCCTGAAGCAGATTTTATACTAGGTAATGATCTAGCAGGAGAACTAGTCCATCCTCCTTTAATTGTTTCTACTTCTCTCCTACCATATAACCCAACTTCTACCATAGAACAAACCCAACCCAACCTATTTCCAACCTGTGCTATTACACGATCCCAAGCAAAAGTTAACCAACCAACTCTTACCTCTCCAACCACCCCAACCACCCTGCTTACTCTACCCTCTGAGCTGAGGATCAAAGAGGCTCAACAGAACGACCCTTCCTTAGCTCCCTTGTTTAACAGAGCTATTCCCAAGGAGGATATCCTACATACTCCCTCCTTTTATTTGCAGGAAGGAATACTTATGAGATTGTATAAACCTCGTCACCTTTCTGATGATGATACCTGGGCAGAATGTCACCAAATTGTTCTACCTGTTAACTTGAGGACTCGGGTAATAGAGATTGCTCATACAGGACACTTAGGTATTAAGAAAACTTATTTACGACTCTTGTCAGAATTCTTTTGGCCTGGTATGAAAACAGAGGTAAGTAGATTCGTTAAATGTTGCCACACTTGTCAACTAGTAGGCAAGTCAAACGAGTCTATTCCTCCGTATCCCCTTCAAACCATTAAAGTACCTAGTGAACCTTTTCAGAAATTAGTGATTGACATAGTAGGCCCGTTGCCCAGGACCAAGAAGGGTAACCAGTACATTTTAACAGTTCTTTGTCCCACTACCAGGTACCCTGAAGCTTTTCCTTTAAAGAATATTTCTGCTAAGAGTGTAATTAAGTGTTTAACTCAAATGTTTACTTCCTTTGGTATTCCTCAGGAAATACAGTCAGATAGAGGTTCAAATTTCACTAGCAAACTCTTTACCCAAGTTCTCAAGGAACTAAATGTTAAACAGTCTCTGTCTACAGCGTACCACCCCGCCAGTCAGGGAGTTTTAGAACGATGTCATCAAACGTTAAAGAATATGCTACGTAAGTTCTGTTGCGAGGAAGACCGTGACTGGGATGAGGGATTGCCTTTCCTCCTATTTAAGCTCCGTGAAACACCATCCGAATCTCAGGGTGTTTCTCCCTTTGAATTGTTATATGGAAGGAAGGTAAGGGGACCCCTCAAGGTAATCAAGGACCATATCATATCTTCTTCTACCTCACCTTTACAGTCTGTTAACCAGTATATTATTTCCCTTAAGGATAACCTAGCCAGAATTCATTCCTTTGCCTTGAAGAACCTTGAGCATGCACAGAGTAAAATGAAGGTTAATTTTGATCAGAAATCTCGTAAGCGAGAATTCAATGAAGGAGATATGGTTCTTGCGTACATTCCCATCTCTGGTCAACCTCTTCAAGCTAAATACCATGGTCTTTATAAAGTTCAGAAAAAGATGTCAGAATATAATTACGTACTAGAAACCCCTGACAGACGCAAAACTGCTCAACTTGTTCATGTTAACTTGCTTAAGCCATACCTTGCCAAAATACCACTAGACAGTTCAGTCAAACCATTGCTTTCGCTAAATCACGGTGCCAGTAAAATACCTATGTCAACCGACCGTCCACTGGTCCACGAACCGACGTTGCCACATTTCGATCCTCCCACAGTCGGCAACAACAGCGACATCTTGAACAACCTACTTTTGTACCTTAACCACTTGAATCCTGTCCAAGCTAAGGAGATTTCTGAAATTATTTCTAGTCACAGATCCTTGTTCCGAGATAATCCTGGCCGTTGTAATTTGACGTTCCATGAGATTCAACTGTATCCAGGAACTTCTCCTAGCCACCAACACCCGTACTGACTACATCCCCAGAAGGAGCTGATAATGAAGAAAGAGGTCGAATATCTCGTGCAGCACGGTTTAGCAGTCCCCAGTAATTCTCCGTGGGCCGCTCCGTGTGTCCTTGTCCCCAAAGAAAACGGACAAACTCGACTGTGCACGGACTACCGACGAGTGAATGCAGTTACCGTCCCTGACGCCTATCCTCTTCCCCGCGTCGATGATTTAATTGATAAGGTGGGACAGCCCAAGTTTATTACTAAAATTGACCTCACTAAAGGTTATTACCAAATTCCTTTGGCTCCACAAGCTCGTCCCATCTCTGCATTCATCACTCTCTTTGGACTCTATGAATACACCGTCATGCCGTTTGGGTTACGTAATAGTCCGGCTACCTTCCAACGTACCATGAGTTGCCTATTGCAGAACATTGATGGGGTAGCTGTATATTTAGATGATATAATAATATATTCTCCTAATTGGCAGAACCATGTACAACTACAAGATGTCGTAATGTCCCGAATGGAAGAAGCCAACCTCACCATCCAACTTTCCAAAACCATATTCGCCCAAGCTACAGTGACGTACTTGGGACACGAGGTGGGACAAGGCGTCGTCCGGCCGAAACGAGCCAACATCTCGGCCATTCTCGACTACCAGGCTCCCGCTACTCAAAAAGCACTTAGGCGTTTTTTGGGTATGGCCGGATACTATAGGAGGTTCTGTCCAAACTTCTCAGAGGTATCCTTACCCCTTACCCGAATGACAAGCTGCTCCATACCTTACTCCTGGACTCCGGAATGTCAGAACTCTTTCCTGCTCCTAAAAACCTTCCTCACACAGGATCCAGTTCTACGTTCACCTAACTTCGACGTCCCCTTCGTTCTCCAGACGGACGCAAGTGATCAAGCCGTCGGAGCTGTTCTTCTACAAGAAAATTATAGGATATTGCACCCTGTCGCGTACCACTCGGCTCAACTAGATCAACACCAAAGGCAGTATTCGACTACCGAGAAGGAGCTACTGTCCATCATCTCTGCCCTGCGGAAGTTCGAATGCTACATACCACCCAGCTCGACCCTTTTACGGATATTCACGGACCACAATCCGTTAATATTCCTTGAACGGAACAAGAACAGTAATAGGAGGCTGTTACGTTGGTCCTTGTTCCTCCAACAATACCTCCTCGACATAAAATATATCAAGGGTTCTGAGAATATCCTTGCTGATACCCTTAGCCGTCCTGATTAGAACTCCCAACTCATCTGTTCTCCTGAGTTGATGAGTTCTAGGGGGGGGGGGGGTGATGGCCCACCATCCTCCATGTATTTAAAATGTCTGTATATGTATAATACTCTGTACTTGTTGGATAATTATGTATGTACTGTAAATTGCTTGTATACGTGTGGTCGTTTCTACTCATTACTCTTCCGACAGACTTAAACTAGTTCTGTCCGGCTCATCCTTCCCCTTCCTCCCGTCCTCGCCAACACTATATATATTACATTCCGCCGGCTTCTAAGCGGACAATTTTCGTTGGCTATCGAGGCGTAACTTCCCTCCCCATCGCTTTCGCTCTAATCCCGTTGTGTACCCACGTACCTGTTATCTCATGACTTGGTTTCGGTTTAGGTTGAGAAATTAATTGTATATTGATTAATTTTGTTGTTATAAATTTATCATATTTGTTTTGTTGACTTTTTGTTATAAATTAGATTAGTTATTTATGTTAACTTCCGTTTGGATTTGCCTTAACCACATCAAGGCCACAAAGTAGGAACCCCTCCTAGACATATTTCCTTATATCCTTGCAGGAGGCATAACAATATGCATATGCATATACATATACATATATATATACATGTATATATGTATATATATACATATATACATATACATACAAATACATATACATATACATATACATATACATATACATATATATATATATACATATACATGTA
>NC_134779.1:87819390-87824390 GCF_046742065.1 Oratosquilla oratoria | reverse complement strand
ATCTATGTCTACAGGGCTGTTGTTCTCACCATTCTTCTCTACGGATCTGAAGCCTGGGTCACGTACCGTGGTCATATCCGTTTCCTCGAGCGCTTCAAACAGCGCTGCCTCCGCACCATCCTCAACATCCACTGGAGTGACTTCACCACAAATGTCGAAGTTCTGGAGCAGGCAGAGATCCCCAGCATCAAAGCCATGCTACTGAAATACCAGCTCAGATGAGTAGGACATGTCTCCAGAATGGAAGACCACCGTCTACCAAAGATTGTCCTGTATGGCGAACTCTCCAACGGTCATCGAGGGAGAGGAGCCTCTAAGAAACGATACAAGGACTGCCTCAAGAAGTCCCTCACTGCATGCCACATTGACTACCAGTGTTGGTCAGACCAAGCTGAAGACCGTGATGCCTGGCGTCACATGATCCATGAAGCTGTTACCCAATTTGAAGACGACAGAAGGGATGCACTTAAAAACAAGCGCCAGAGGAGGAAGGCTCGTGCCGCCTTCACCACCACACCGGAAACTACATTCTCCTGCAGACACTGTTCGTAAACCTACCTTTCCCTCATCAGTCTGGTCACCCATGAGCGTGCCTGCGATCGACGACGTGGACAACCTTCTTAAATCTTCGTTCGCGAAGCCAAGCCATGATGATATATATTGTAAGAGGCCGGTAAATAAAGGTAGACATTTAAGGTAGATCGAAGGTAGATCGAGGAGGTAGAAGGACTGGAAGGAAATTTTATAGTCTTTTCTATTAGGTTGTTTTGATTCAGTGGCCGCGCCGACTTCGAGTGCTGAGTTGGGGGGTGGTGTAGGCGCCGTCCTGTCTAGGTAAACAACCATGTTGATACAGAGGTGACTGATTGTAATAATGCTGATGTAACTAAAACTGTGAGCGTACAGCCATCTCCGTTGCGACATAATGCTTATGTAGCAATGTTACTAGAAGGACTGTAACAGCCTCTCGGATTGGAGAAAAATGTGTACGAGGAGAAATATTATTGGACAAAGGGGAAAAAGGCACGCCCTTAAGGTGTGGCACTTGTTTGAGAAGTAAAAGACTATTGGATGAAAAAAAAAGTGACGTCAGAACGAAAGTTGAGAATTCCTCTGGGGATTTCTGGTGTACTGATTTAGACCAACACGTTCACTGAAAATTACACTCTCATTTTATTCACCCACGATCGGAACTTAGGCAGGGGGCCTACTTACTAAGAAGAACCTAGATTTGAGTGAAACTTAAGAATGAACAAGAAAACTCTAGAAAATAACTGAAGAGAAGCAAAGACAGCAAAGAAGGGGAAAAACCAGTGGTGATAACAAAGGGGGTGGAACATATATATACATATATATATATATATAGCTATATTTATATATATATAAATATATTTATATATATAAATATATTTATATATATAAATATATATATATATATACATATATATATAATATAATTCCTTATTACTAAAGAATTACCTACCAGCAATTAATATTCAACCAAATATGTATGGAACCCTGGAGCTGTTCAAGCATCCCACGGAGCGCCAAGAAGAAATTAAACCAAAGTGCCTTTCCTAGTTTATTTTTTACAATTTATATGTGATCTTGATTTGTATATTCAAAATAAAGTTACCAGAAGATGCCTAAAACATAAGCGAAACGTCGTAAGTAATGTATTTGTTTTCATTTCCAAATTCACTATGGTTTCGTTTGGTGATATTGTGTTCTCCCTTCCTCCCACAGAAAAGAAAATAGCGAGAAGAATAGAAAGTTTAGGGAGGAAGATAACCAATGCTGAGTATGCTGTATTATTTAATAGAATATATATATATATATATATATATATATAAATATATATATATACAGGTTGACATTCAAAAATCCGGCAACCTCGGGACCTGAGGACTGCCGGATTTTTGAAAATGCCGGATTTTTGAAGTTTATAATTTTGTATGGTGTACCCCGTATATATTTAAAGAAAATTACCACTTGTACAGTCGTTTAATGGAAAAAATAAACACTAAGTGAAAAGCAAATGAAATTTTATTATTCACGAACTAAATAAAATACAGTAAAGATAGTTATACAGAATTTTAATTCAATTCTAATAAAATATATAAAACTGATCCTCCGAAGAATTTTAATTAAACTAAATAAAATACTCCGTACTGTACTTCTTAGGAAGGAAGCTAAATAGCAGATGGGCTTTTTACACATAATGTCGTTTCACAAATGGTTTGCACAGACACATTATTACCAAGTTTTCTTATATTTCCACTTTCTCTGCGATCGATAACGCATGATGTTTGCGTTTTATGCCACCTTTCTTCTTTATTGATTCCATATTGGGGCTATACAACAACAAATAAATGCTATAATGAGGAGAATAATGAGAAAAATGAGCAGGATTACTTGTTAGCAGGTGGAAGCATGAACCAACAGCTGATTCTGGCGTAAGCGGCAGCGCCAGAAAACAGTGGCGCACCAACGCGGGAAATATGAAAATCAAAATGCGCTCCCGAAATCTGTCCCGGATTTCTGAAGGTTCCGGATTTATGGTTGCCGGATTTTTGAATGTCAACCTGTATATATATATGTGTATATATATGTATATATATATATATATGTATATATATATTTGTATATATGTATATATATATGTATATATATATACATATATATGTTATATATAGACACATATTGTATATATATATATGTATGTATATATATATATATATACATATATGTTATATATAGACACCTATTATATATATATGTATATATATATGTATATATATATATATATATATATAAATATATATATATATATACATATACAAACCTTCACCAAGCGTCTCCTAACTAAATACAAATTCATCCAAACATCATTGTGAATGGTCTTTAGCCAAAAGAAATCCATAATTTCACAAAATTTCACAAAATCGAAAAAAAATTCCTTGTGTAGTCTCTTTGAGAGATTCTTATCGTATTGAGGTAAATTATAATTCAAACAGTGTGGGTGCTATAATGCAGCCCTACATTACTGCAATTTCTACATCGAAAAGGTCTGAGAGACTTCCTCTACATAACATCCTTTTTGTGTGTGTGTATGTGTCTGTGGAGAAGTTTCATGGCGTTGATGGTGTTATTGAGATAATCATATTTGTCGAGTGTAGATCTAATGTTTTATTTGCTCACTAAATCGAAGGATTTGGTAAGGTCGACAAAAATCATGAATAGTGGCATTCGCTGTTCTTTGCACTTTTCATTTTTCAATAGTGCTGCACTCTGGTTGGAATTCATATTGAGTTTCAACGAATACAAAATCCTCATAATTAAGGCTAGGAATGGGAGTGATAGTAATGGGTCTAAGATCACTAAAGGACTGGAGATTGGAAGATTTGGGGATGGGAGTAATGAGCCTGTCTTCCAATCCGTGGGACATTTGCTCTGTTTAAGTGCGGCATTGATTATATTATTGAACAGATCGGGATGGCAAGTTCGCGATCAAAATCATGATAAAGTTTGATAGGTAAGTCTACGGGTGTAGAGGATAGCTTTGACTTGATGCTGGCAAGCGTTTTAGCAGGGAGGAGAGAGAGAGGTCAATTCCGGGCAGCGTTTGACAGATGGATGCAAAATGATCATTTATTTGTTCAGCCGTACGGTCATGTGAAAATTGTGACCCCTATAGTACTGTCCCCTTTTGCTCTTCTGAGCTCACTTTTTGTGTACCAGGGGACTTGTCCCCCACTCCGACGTGCAGAATGGAGTCTTCAGCTCCACCTCTGCAAGCAAAAAACACTTCCCCTGACGACCCCAGACAGGTTCGCGCCTAAAGGTGGGGTCGCAGTTGCTGTCAGCGATTGCCTTCCCCAAGTGGAGCTGCCGCTATTCACAACCTTGGAGGTAGTCGCTGTCAAAACAAAAATACAGAATAAACTTGCGTCCATCTGCTTTATGTATTTACCTCCAGACCAACCATTTCCGCTACAGGAGGTAAACTTATAAGACAGCTGCCCCACCATAAACTTATAGTCGGAGACTTTAACTCCCACCATTACATATGGGGGAGTGATAGAACATGTGCTCGAGGGGAGCAGATGGAGGCAGTTTTGAACATCAACAACCTGGTCCTCCTAAACACTGGCGATCCCACTCGTGTAGACAGTGCGAGGTGCACTTTTTCATTCATCGATTTATCCATATCATCTCCTGCGCTGTCTGACGACATAGAATGTACTACGCATGACGACACCATGCTCAACGATCATTTCCCAGTCACCCTAAAAAAAGGGGGTGGCCACGTTATGGCTGCTCCAGCCTATGGAGACAACCCACCCACTCCCTGTCCTAAATTTATCATGACGAAAGCCAACTGGGAAATGTATCGGCATAGTACCAACGTCAGCACCACAGGTGACAATAAGGATGACAAAGTAGTCGATTTAACATTATCCATTTTGAATTCAGCGTATAAGCACATACAAAAGACCTCGGCATTTCACAAGCATAGAGTTCCTTGGTGGACATCAGACTGCAGAAAAGCACTTTGCAAGCGGAATAGGGGTTATCAAACTAAAAAAAAAAAAAAAAAAAGCGCAAGCAGAGGCTCGTAAAACCATTAAACAGTCCAAGCAAAAGTCTTGGCGTGATTTCATTTCGACAATTAACATGCACACCCCTCTAACGCAGATTTGGTCAGCCGTCCAAAGAATTGAGGCAATCATGCACCTACCATAAAGACTTTGACGATAGGAACTACATTTATAGATACGCCCACCGACATCACAAAAATAATAGCAGATTTTTACACAAACAATCGACACAGATAACTATTCGCCAACATTCCTACAGCATAAACAAAGACTGGAGGCAGAGCCACTGGTCTTCCGTAAACATACACACCACGAATACAATACTCTCTTCCAACCACACGAGCTTAAACAGGCTTTAAGCTCGTGTAGAGGGACCTCTGCCGGCCCGGATGAGATTAA
>NC_134779.1:87801890-87814390 GCF_046742065.1 Oratosquilla oratoria | reverse complement strand
TACGCCAGGTGTGCTTGGCCTTCGGCGAGACCCGCTAAGCGGGTCGCTCATTTCGCTCGCAGTGCGCTCCGCGCATTTTTTTTTTTTTTTTAATTCCGATTGCTTTATTTATATGAATCAGCCTTATCATCTATCTTTACACGCTTTATAGGTTCATCTTCTGTCTCATCACCTTCTCTTTTCCTCTTGGGTGCCAACGATCTTCCCTCTTGAGTAGGCTCCTCACCCGATGCCTCCAACAACTTATTTACAGCCTCGTTGATATTGTAAAGTTTATGTTCAAGTTTATGTTGCAAATTTACAGCCTTGTTGATATTGTCAAGTTTATGTCCAAGTTTACGTTGCATAGCCTCTATTTCTTCTTTTACAGTACTTTCAGGGGTTGTCGGTTTTTCACCTTCTTCACTGTCATAAGTGTAGTCTGGGAGTACCATATCGATTGCCTCTTTCTCCGATATTGGAGGGATTACTACCATGGACTGATCAGGTTCTTCTTCTGCTATCGCTGCGTCGTCCGAGTGTTCGGTCACCACCCTTGATTGCTGTTCGGGCTCTACTGGCACATCTTGGACAAAGAATAACTCTTTATATACTACGTTGGTAGGCAGTCTTTGACATTCACTTTCTTTAACCTTCTTTCACCCAGTATAGTAGTATAGTAAATCCCAACTCGTAACACGGGAACACGCAACGTACAATTGTCCATGTGCGAAGCACTGGGTGCCATCTAGCAAAAGTCCACATTTTTCAAATGGCTGCCCTTGCGACTTGTTAATTGTCATGGCAAAACTCAACTTGACAGGGAACTGCTTGCGCTTGAAGGGGATACTTGAATCCGTGGACTCGAGTGTTATCCTGGGGATTACGGTCTGTTCTCCTGAATACGTTCCCCCTAGAATCTTGCCAATGATAGTGTTTTTTTCAAAGTTGGTGACCATCAATCGCGTACCATTACACAACTTGGGAGGAGTAATGTTTCTCATAACCATTACCAAACAACCAACCTTAACCCGCAATTTATGCAAAGGGATAGAAGGAGTGTCTATGGAATTTAAAACAGAGGTCTGTATATCCGAACCTATTTAAATTGGAGTATCAATACTTAGGAATGTTTTCTCCCTTCCTTCAAACATGTCATACACAATGTCGTTGGTTGCGTCTACGTCGTTATTTGTAGGGCTTACTAATACCCTACTTTCCAAAAAAAAAAAAACGTTCGTTATGAACATTATCGGAGAGACCCCCGTAAACTTGACCAATTAAATCTTCCCGACTCCGAGTCATTATTCCGAATTTTTTTGGTAGTTTAGTAGGGCCACTATGTCCCTGCCCCCAACAACAATAAGGATCGTGCAAATTTCTTGTTTTCTTGGTCTGTAGTTTTCAGCCTCACATGTTCGGTTAGTTCGATTTTGATAAGGTCTTCCCAAAAGCCACTTGATGCAATACCCAAGTTCGTCATCCTTTCCACCACCTCGAATGACAGGTAAGATTTGCCTGAAGCCCCCAGCACACACAAACACTATTCCTCCCATGAAAGCGTCGTTACCGGTTATGTCTCTCAAAGTGATATCCAATGCCTCCAAAGTGTTTTTGTTTGCCATAACAACTTCATCCCAGACTATCAATGATGTCATATTCATAAGCTGTGCTAAATCGGTATTCTTCTTGATGCCATATGTTCTCACTTCATTGTATTTCATTAGTGGTATTTTGAACATGTTATGAGCTGTTCTACCACCGTGCAAAACAGTAGCAGCAATCCCAGAAGAAGCTACAGCCAAAGCTATCTTCCCCATGGAACGGACAGAGTCCAATAAAGTGTTAAGCACAAATGACTTACCGGTGCCACCTGGAGCATTCAAAAACACCCCATTATTCATGCTCTTATTAGCGTTCTTTATCCTTAACATTATGACATCGTAACAATGCCTCTGTTTAATGTTCATGATAGTCAACTTATCGTTAACTTCCTTCAAGAGTTTTTCTTTGTTGTACGACCGTTCCCGGCGAATGACGTTGCTCGACTTTTCCCGGTTTCTACTCTTGGGCAGCCCATACTCTGTGATATATTTTCCTCTACAGTTCCATCGCTATAGTCTTTCAAACCGGACTGATGAAGGAAATCACTTGAAAAAAGGTCCTTAGTCTAACTCCAAATCGTAGACTGATCCTCCTAATCTGAAAACACCAACATACTCGCGTATGTTTCTCGAAGCTTTTTTCGATCATTTGTGTGATTGATGATTTCCAATATAGTTTGCCGCCAAGTCTCTTCGTCATTTATGAGACCCATAGCTTTAACCGTCTCTCGGTACGTGTCGTACCTGCGACCCTCGTGAGTTCTGAGAGCTTCAAATCAAGTAGGGCCCTTTATATGCGTCAGCAGTAACCTTATATAGAATAATTCTACAGTCTTGGTGTTAACCGCCCTTATGCGACCCAATGTTGTCCGACATGTCTTCTGCTCTCGCCAAATGTTCAATTTTTTTTTTATCCCAAACGAAATGGTTAGGTACCTGGTGGCAATAAAGTTCAGCTGCGAACTTATTTTGCGTTCAAAGTTGAAAAAACACAGTGAGTTGTGTATCTATGTTCAATTTTTTGTTTAGGGATTCGGTACTATCCGAATCCTTGTAAAAGACCTCTTTTTTTCCCTCCAAATGAAGATCTAGTGACAGCACTGCTGGGCTATTTTTGTGTATCGGGAACCTAAATATCTTCCAAGTAGCCTCATTCGCATTAACGAAACGGGCCTCCTGGTAATTCTTTACGTCGTTCACCGTTTCCTCACCCTCTTTAGTGTAAAGGATACCATCACAACCCTTGTTTAGGTACTTTGTAACATAAGCGATACACTTTATGGTGTTGGCACACTGTACGTTAATGTGAGCATCAAAGAGTAGGCAAAGATAAGCATTGTAGGGCACAACCCACGAATTTTCGATAGTGACGTCCTTCCCCTTGACTTTCTTAACAATAGAGTTTCCTCCTTGACCTATTGATCTCCTTTTATACAGAGGGTATCCGTTATTACCAAATAGGAGTTCTTCTTTTGGGAAACCCTTACCACAGGTGTCACCTTTACTGTTTTTGCCCTGACAACAGGGTTGTTGCTCATTGAAACCCTTGCAAGGACCGTGAATCATATTACGTGTTACAATATCATGTAACCTGGGCTCCTTTTCAGGGTCCGGTATCTCTGCTGATATGATTTCATCAACCAACGATGCAGTTACACGTTTTTTCATCCACAACAAAATGTGTGCATGAGGAAGCCCTCTTTTCTGCCACTCGATACTGTATAAGTGAGCCTTAACACCACCGAAAACCCTTTTCTTCACCAACTCATCTATGAGGGCATCTATTTTCATCTTGAACACCCTACTCACTGAATCTGATTGTATATGGCATCGTCGCCTACGCTGATAGCGCTAACAGCATCTTTCAACTCTTCCCAGTGAGGGTTCATCGTGAACGTAATGAAGAAATCCGGAGAACCGTACGTTGTAACGTACGTTAGTGCATCTTGCTGATGTACCTTGGTCCTCCCACGAAAGTGGGAGGTATTGTCACCCTTTGACCCACGTTCTTCCCCGAGTCTGCAGCCAAAATATCGGCACGTTATTTTCGCATTGTACTCTGGTTAAACTCTATGAACGATAACCGCAACGACTCAACCTTCACATAGTTGTCGACCACGAATTGCTGGAATAACCTTCGCATCTTTGCCAAGTAGTTAAAGCTACCTTCACGTTCCATGTAAAGAGATGAGTAGTACATCACTCTCTTTATTGTCACATTTCCCTATTTTTAACTTCTTATTTTTCTTGAATTGATGACTATAGCCAAGATCCCCGTTAGGGAACAATAGCGGATACTGGAAACTATCATAAAAGAAATTCGTGTGATGGACCAAACGCGTTCTATACTTTGAACCCTCTTTTATTGAACTGATGATTATACGCATTGGATCTTTTGCAGGGTCTAACTTGACTATCGCCCCCACTTCAACAGAAGCTGTCGGGAGGTGATAGACTCCCTTATGTTCCCGGGTTTGTACACCCTCAGCTGACTTTAACGTGATTGACACGTTTGGCACACTATCATACTTCTTCATGTGAGCCTCAATCAACCCCTTTGCAGTCTCAAGCTCTTGGAGCATACCGGATAGGCAACTGTTGTGTTCAGCCATATAATCGTAGAAGAGTGTGACTATGGACTGGTTTTCTGTTATTTCCTTTTGTTCTCTTTTTCTACAGTTTACTGTTTGCTTGGAGACTTTCTCATCCGGCTTTCTTGTTACACGGACAGTTCTTATCTTTAATTGTTGGTCTCTGTCATAATAAAAGTATAGGTCCAAATACGAATTATCATTTCTCCGTTCCGGCGCCCCTGGAAACGGTGAAGATTGAATTATTTTCTGAGCATCCAACGTGGACAACCTATGATATATCCTACCCTGAATCTTGTAAGACATCACTGACTCTGCTGCATTTTCCAACTTTTTGGAAGTCGAGGAAGACATAAATGAGAACATATTATTCAACCCCACTAAATTATTGAAAAAACGTTTAGAGAGCGGCGACTTTCCCTTGTACAGATCTTTGAGTACCTTATCCTTTATCTCGGTTGGTACAGTGAGTGGCGTCTGCCCCTGGTTACAACATATTGTCTGGAGCTCATTTTTCCACAGCAGCGCATTGCATATTTCACATTTTCTGCCCCCCCAAAACCCCTATATAATTTTGTTTCACTTCTTTGTCTGCTTCGCGTAACGATCCCTTCACATTCTCATGCGCACGCCCACGCGGATTACTTTCCTCAACTGTCTTCTTTTTGGCGATTACTGTACGTTGGTTCCTCATTTCAGTGAAAACACGGTTTTCCTGCTCTGTGTAGTGCTTCAATTCCTTTGGTGAACACTCCGACCCACCCATCCGCTTATTTTGTTGGGAGATGTATTCCGATGAATTATTTTTCACTTTTTCTAACATTGTTTTCCGCAGCTTATTATCCACTTCATTCTTTTCCGCTTGTAAAAATTTTTTCTCTTTTTGGATCTTTTTCAGGTCTCTTCTCAACTCTACTTTCCTTTGCTCCCTCTTATTTTCTTACTGGCGCCTCACATTCTTCATAGCAAACACGTTTTTTCGGGCGTTTCTTTTAAATGTCTTGAACCTACGCTCTAAATAGTACAACTGGTATTGCCTGTGTCCTCTTCCACCATTACCACAAAATTTTTTGTAGCCTGCGTAATAGTGCTTCTTGAAATTTTCTACAACCTCGGAAGAAATATCCCCGCTATACGGTTCCAGGTCATCTATTGCGTAACATCTCGTTGAAATTAAGGACTATACGTTGGGATTGTTGTATAGATTGCTCCGCGACGCATGTCGTAGATGGTCGGTTTTTACACTTTTCGTAATATTCGGGGTGGCATTTCTTATGCTCTTCTGTTAACTGTGCTTAGAGAACTTTGTCAATAGTGGTATTGTCAATCTTTTTTTTTTTTTTTTTTTTTTTTTTTTTTTTTTTTTTTTTTTTTTTTTTTTTTTTTTTTTTTTTTTTTTTTTTTTTTGTCACCCAAGCCCAGAAATGTCGCTGTCGCCTTTTCATGGCGGCTTTACTATCACGGGGTTCTTTGACCTTTTCATCGTAAAAAGAAGGAAATTTTTCACGGTGCTCTTTCCGTAACAAACCTAAGACGCTGACATATTGATCTCCATCTTACTGATTTTCTTTTCATCCGCAACCCACTTCCAATAATGCATATTACGTCTTTTCAATCGAGTTGCTACGGGCAGAGGAATTATGTCCAACGTCCAACCTTGACCACGATTGGGGTACTTTCTTTTAAATGTCTTGAACCTACGCTCTAAATAGTACAACTGGTATTGCCTGTGTCCTCTTCCACCATTACCACAAAATTTTTTGTAGCCTGCGTAATAGTGCTTCTTGATATTTTCTACAACCTCGGAAGAAATACAAACACCAAGAACTTCGAGATCTTCGAGACCTTCCAGAAGTTCGAGACCTTCCAGAAGTTCGAGACCTTCCAGAACTTCGAGACCTTCCAGAACTTCGAAACTTTCGAGAACTTCGGCATTTTCGAGAACTTCGGCACCTTCGAGAGCTTCGGCACCTTCGAGAACTTCGGCACCTTTGAGAACTTCGGCACCTTCGAGAACTTCGACACCTTCGAGAACTTCGGCACCTTCGAGAACTTCGGCATCTTCGAAAACTTCGGCACCTTCGACAACTTCGGCGCCTTCGAGAACTTCTGCGCCTTCGAGAACTTCGGCACCTGCGAGAACTTCGGCACCTTCGACAATTTCGGCACTTTCGAGAACTTCGAGAACCTCGACAATTTCGGCACTTTCGAGAACTTCGAGAACCTCGACACCTTCGAGAACTTCGGCACCTTCGAGAACTTCGGCAGCTTCGAGAACTTCGACACCATGGCTTAACGATGATCGTTCTTTACTCAACGATGATCGTCCACGGCTCAACGATGATCGTCCATTGCAAAACAAAGATCGTTCAGGGCTCAACGATGATCGTCCATGACTCAACAATGAGCGTCCATGGCCTAACGATGATCGTCCACGGCTCAACGATGATCGTCCACGGCTGAACGATGATCGTCCACGGCTGAACGATGATCATTCTTGACTCAACAACGTCCATGGCTCAATAATGATCGTTCTTGACTCAACGATGATCGTCCACGGCTCAACGATGATCGTCCATTGCTCAACGATGATCGTCCATTGCTCAACGATCATCATCCACGGCTCAACGATGATCGCCCACGGCCCAACGATGATCGTCAATGGTTCAACGATGATCGTCCATGGCTCAACGATGATCGTCCACGGCTCAACGATGACCGTCCATTGCTCAACGATGATCTTTCTTGACCACGATTGGGGTACAACCGCACATGAAAAATCCCTTATACCGGGCACGTCCACAAAAACTTGAATCGTCATCTGGGCACGGTTTCGAAAGTGTATATTTTTAATAGTTAGATATATATATATATATATATATATATATATATATATATGTATATATACGTATATATGCATATATATATACATACATACATATATATATATATATATATATATATATATATGACTGTATTTTGAACCTGTCATTCAAATTTTGGACAGTAATACTTTATGTGCTTTAGGCTATGGGATATCACAGTAAAATTATAAATCCTGTTGATATTGGGGTCTCTTTTTAAATTTGAAAAAAAAAAATCGAGTAAAAATAGTGGTTTAATTAGGGTTTTATTTATGGTGCTATGGTTAATTGTAAGGTTCGTTAAAGCCATGTTAACTTTAAAGGAAGACACATCTCTTCGCATAACTTAAGCTGATAAAAGGTTATCATGGATAAAAGTGATTATGATAACAAAGTAATTCATCTATATGATAAAAACACTTATTCTGAACTTTACAAAGATCCTAGTGACACAGTTGATAATAATTCCCATAAAGAATTAAGAACATCACTTAAAGGTAGAGAAGATTTGATTAAATGTTTCTCTACACAAATTCCTTCAACACCTTATTTGTATGGGCTAATAAAAGGCCAAATCATGCCATTAGACTCATTATCATTTCTGTAGGCTCTGTAAGCTATAGGCTTTTTAAGTGGCTTGTGGCAAAGCTTTCTCCATTTGCAGGCACTATTTCTAACTCATTTATTTAGAATAGTGAAGACTTGATTAAAAAGGTTAAATCTCTCAACATTGATTATCCTTACAATTTAGTATCGATGTTACTGGGCTTGTTACTCATGTCCCAATTCAAGAGGTTTTAACCTTTCTCCCAAATATTCTAGGTAACAGTATTGATGGTACCCCGTGTAACTTTTTTTATGAAATTAATAAGTCTGTGTGTAAATAATTCTTCTTTTGTTTTTGAGGGGAAATATTATACACAGACCTTCGGGATGGCTATGGGAAATCCTCTTTCACCGGTTTTAGTTAACATCTACATGGAATATTTTGAAAAATATTTATTACCAACCATTAAAGATGAAAAAGTTATTTGGTTCAGATATGTAGACGATGTTTTGTGTTCCTGGCCTAATAACCTATCTATTGATGATTTCCTTATTAATCTAGATTCACTGGTACCCTCCATTAACTTAACTCTTGAAATAGAAAAAAAACAACAGTTTGCCCTTTTTAGATATTGAAATAATTAGAGATAATGGTACTCTGGAAACAAAAATCTATAGAAAACCTACCAATATTCTTTCCTATGTTAAGTTTTATTCCAATCACCATATCAATGTAAAAAGATCAGTTTTTATTTCCATGTACTCGAGAGCTTACAGGATTTTAGATCCTGCATTTATTGATGACAAGATTAGAACTATCTGGAATATTGAGAAAAAGTTAAAATATCTCACTCATATTCTTAATCAATGTAACAATACCACCAAGAAACGCTTTTACAAAGGTTGCAATCAAGAACAAGGAAACCATTAACAACTTAATGCACTTGTTCTTCCTTTTCATGAAAATTTTCTTGGTATTGTCAACCTACTCAAGAAATTGGATATCGAAGTAGCTTTTAAATATGACCACACCATTAAGAAAACTTTAATTAAGAACAGCCCTCCTAACAACAACGGTGTGGTCTACAAAATTCCTTGCCAAGATTGTAACAAATTTTATATTGGACAAACTGGGAAAAACTTGGAAACAAGGATTTCCCAACATAAATATAGTGTGAGATCTGCCCAGGAAAATAATGCGTTATTTCAACATAAACCATCATACAACCATCATATTGATTGATCTAAGGGAACAATTTTAGCCAAAGGAAAAAGCCTACAAGAAAGAAATATAATAGAATCCTGCTTAGTATCAAGCACGTTTGATAAAAATATAAACTTAAGCTATGGACATTTTAAATATGATAAATTGGTTACCCAAATGATCACTAAAATGTTTCCGCAAGATTGAACCTTATGTGTTGGTCAGGTCGATACAGGTAAGGTCACCCCCCTCTCCACATAGTATTGTCTCCCCCCTATGGTTGCTACCTGATACTTATATTTAAACACAACTCTGTATCTCTGTCATTTAGTCTGAAGATGTAATATACAAAAGTACTTACTGTCTACAAGTTTCCCTTCTCCTGTGGTTATTTTGCATATATATATATATATATATATATATATATATATATATATATATATATATATATATATATATATATGACAAGTAAATGAAAACTAATCCCTTATCATTGAACTATATAAGTGATATGATGTAAGTAATAAAAATAAACAATGATCAAATCTATAATTCAGAAAAATCAGTTAAAATATGAGATATATAAGAAACTATATGAGGGGAAATAGAATTGTGAAATTGGGTACCTAAACTTCATGTTCAGTGCGTTGACCAGTGTAGTACAAAACAAACATGAATATATGTTGGTGTGTTACGGTTCAATATTTTAGGATACAAGTTGTTGTTTAATAGGATTACTTCAAAAGGGAAAGAAATTAAATCTTACCAAAAGAAAGAAATAATGATATATCATAAATGGATGATCAAAACATGAAAAACAAATCTGTAAAAATACTCCGAAAACAGTAGCAGAGGGAGAAAAAATTGTCAAAGAATGAGAAATAAAGAAAAAAATATTTGGGTTGTAGAGAAGCTGTGAAAACGATGACAGAACCTATGAATATACAAAAGACACAGCATGAACACACGGACACCAGAGAGAGGGAGAAAGCGTTGAATATTCATAAGCGTTAAGCGTAACTTTTTTTTTTTTTATCCAGTTAAGAGAATAAGCTGGTTTTGTAGGAAATATGGCTCCTAGTAGTCGGGAATACTAATAAAAATAGTGGATTTAAAAAAAAAAAATACAAACATAAGGAAGAATAAAGAAGAAAGGACAAAGGATAGGATGTCTCTCTGTCAAACGATAAGCTTCTATACCAAGTAACACCATAAATTATTAGAGGTTACACGTAAGCAATCAAAGAAACATCCAAGTATCCAAGAAATTTTACATTTCATCATCAATAACGAATGCTTCTATCCTTGGAACTATTACCCTGAAGAGATGCAGTCACAGGTGTGGTATAGGAAACATTTATAAAGGGTAAAAGATAGGAGGGATGATGAAGTTGAGACGAAACAATTTTGTTCTTTGAATGAGATTAGTTTCCAAACATAAAAGAATGCTACGTGAATCTGGTCCATAAAAGTGTCACTAGATACCCCGGAAAACATACATTAGTATGCTGAAAGTCAGATATAAGTACCTAAAATTCACCAACTAATTCTAAGAAACTAAGTTATTCAGAAGACTCCCAGTGTAGTTTTATCTCAACAAGAGATGCATGAATAAGCTAAAAGACAAACGCCAGAATATTTTTATGATATGTATCAGAACCTCAACAGACCCCCTCCGGAAGACGTAGTTTTGTCGAATACAAAAAATGGTGCCGAGAGTCAGATAAGATAATCAAGTTAGATTGATACACATTAGGTCTAACATGAATAATCAAAAGGGAAAACATAAAACAAGATTCTGTTTCCAAGAGAAAGACACAATATGAACAAACATAGATGGTTCACCACTACTGTATTACTGTGCATTTTTTTTTTATACCTAAGACAATGTTATTCTGCTGCTGGAGGGTCTCATCAATCGAAAAGAGTTTTGATCAATCGAAAGTTCATTCAGTTCCTCATCCGAATAAAGCTGCCTGGCTTTTGTAACAAATATGCCTAAACAGGACGGCACGGTATTGAAGAAATTAATGGACTGGGAAAAGTCATGGGACGAGGAGAAGGGTCTGGGGACGTAGAGGGGTCGTGCGTGGAGATGGGGGAACGGAGACCGAGGCGTTGGGAAGGTAGAAGGGGCACCATGAAGTAGAATGAAACCGAAGTGAGAAGAGGCGGGTACCTAAAGAGTACTATGAAATGGAACAGACTGATGGATGGGACATGAAATCGAACAGAGGAATAGGAATGAGGAATAAAGGAATAGGGTAGACATATAATAGAATGTAGAGACATTTGGAAATATAAATAAAAACAAGGAGTGCGAGGAAAAGATACAACGAGAATAAACTTTCATACCTTGATGTGTCATCTATTTTTTTTTTTTTTTTTTTTTTTTTTTTTTGCAAGTATGCTTTCTGCACCATATTCTTATCCATAATCTTAGTTATCCTTCCCATAATTCATAGAAATTGCTTGGAAATGTAAAAATGTTTTTGTTCGTTTGATTTTCCCATTTTATTCTTTCAATTGTGGCATAATTTGATATGATACATGCACGATATATGCTTCATAATACACTCTTATAAGTAATAGATAAAAAAGCTGCGGATATTGAAAAAAACTGTGTGTGTGTGTGTGTGTGTGTGTGTGTGTGTGTGTGTGTGTGTGTGTGTGTGTGTGTGTGTGTGTGTGTGTGTAATAATCCCTTTAGGAAATGTGTTATAATAAAGATAGACATAAAAATAGTGGAGTGAATGAGAAAATGATGACTAGGGATGAAAAAAGAACCATGGGCGAATGAAGTTTCCTGTGTAACGAAAAAATAACATAATATTGGGATACATACATTTCACACTACCAATACCTTCAGGAGGAATAAGCCGGCAAAGACGTATTCAAATGGGATGAAAAATAGCGTATGAGAAATGTAAGGACAAATATATATATATATATATATATATATATATATATATATGTATATATGTATATATATATACATATATATATATATATATATGTATATATACATATATATCTATATGTATATATGCATATATATAAATATATATATATATATATATATACATATATGTGTGTGTGTGTGTGTGTGTGTGTGTGTGTGTATCTAAATATAAATATATATACACACATATATATATATGTATATATGTATATATATATATATAATATGTATAAGTATAAATATATATACACATATATGTATATATATATGATATATATACATACACATACATATACCAAGGCTTTTTCCCCCTTCCAAGGGAGGTAGCCAAAAAGGGAAAGGCATAAAAACACTCCCACCCATTTCATCCCTACATACACTCCACACCCCTCCCACCCTTCCTCTCATCTGAGCACCTCCTGGATGACGGGTCATCCCTGCACCCTGCCCACCGCCCTGGGTCAGAAGCAGTGTCGCAAGACACAGTACATCCACAGCAAGGCCGCTTCATTTAATCGGCGACCCCCCCTCTCCGTCCCCCTTTGCATATATGGCGAGGACGGGGAGAAATCCCTTCGGGCTGCGTCAAAATTTACTCACACATTCCTCCTCATGCAGTCACAACATCATCCATATACAACCATTCTCCACTCACCTCTGTCTTCCGTCCTCTACCTTCCTTCCTCAACAGACATTCCCCTCTTCCCCAAAGCCCCCTTCACCCCATCCATCCACCTCATCCTAGGACGT
>NC_134779.1:87794390-87796890 GCF_046742065.1 Oratosquilla oratoria | reverse complement strand
TATAGAAAATGCGAACAATCAAAAATGAGGAAAGAAATAGAACATGAAACTGAAATAGGAAGATTCGGGGGGTGAACAGGAAACATAATCAAGCAATTAAGATAAGAAAAGGAGATTAAAGAAGCTGATTCGAATGCGATGATTAAAGGTGGATAAGGTGGAAACCGTATTATGGTAATGAAACAGTTTAAATGAACTAGAACGAGGGGTTATGTAGATAAGTATGATAAAAAATGGTTGGTCGTTCCAGAAATACGTATAACGCAAATCGGGACTTATGACACAGTTCGACTGGGAAGGAGTGTTAGGTGGGATTAGGGCCCAAATTGGAGCAAGGGAAAAAGGAGTGGGAGTGAGGGAAGGCGGGCATGGTGAGAAGAAAGAGAGTGGGAGTGAGGGAAGGCGGCGGAGGAGGGAACGAAAGAGAGTGGGAGGTGGGGAGACAAGGAGGAGGGAACGAAAGAGAGTGAGAGGGAGGGAAGACAAGGAGAGAGGGGGAAGAAGGAGAGTGGGAGGGGGGAAGAAGAATGGGAGAGAGGAAAGGTGGGAGGGGGGAGAATGAGAGTGGGAGGGAGGGGAGTCGGGGTGGAGGGGGAAGGAAGGAGAAAATGATGGAGTTGTTGAGGGAGTTGGCACGAGCAGAGGGGAGACAGAAAAACGGTCTGCAGATGTAGATGATGGTAATTGAGAAGTTATGTAGATAAGGGAAGGGGAGGGGAGAAAGAAGGAAAGGGGAAGAAAATGAGTAGGGGATATATAGTAAATGAAGAGCAGGGAAAAGCTGTGGTTAATAAGGAGGTGGAAATGATAAGAAAGGGAGATAAAAGAAGGACCGGGAGTAGAAAAGAAGAGGATCGCAAAGTAAAACAAAGGTAAAGCTAGGCTAAAAAAGTAAATGAAATGAAGGGAATGAAAAAGATATAGAAAAAAAAAAGGGGTCGTAGAGGTAGTTGGAAGTAAGGAGAAAGAAAATTAGATTTAAAGGAAGGAAATGGGAATGAAGTAAAGGAAAGGGAAGAAAAGAAAAGGGAGAAGAAGGGAAGATGAGTTTTGAGATTGGAAGGAAATAAGGAAAAGGAGAAAAGGAAAAAAGATGCAAAGTATAGAGAACCCAGATGAAAGTAAAAGAATGAAAAAGAGGAAAAGGAAGTAAAGCAAATGAAAACGAAGGAAAGTAAAGTAAGGAAAAGAAAGAAAATAAAATAAAAGAAAGATAAAGTAAGGAAAGAGAATGGAAAGTAAAAGTGAAAAATAAGAGAAATGAAGGAAAGGAAAGGAAAGAAAAAAGAGAAAATACTCGTATAATAGACAAAGTAAAATAATGGATAATAGAAAAGGATGAAAAGGTAAGGAACTGATTAAGAAAAGGAAATGAGAAGAAAAGAACATTTATAAAAGAAAAAGTAGGAAAGAAAAAGTTCAGGAAAAGTAGAATAAAGAAAGAGAAGTGAAAGGAAAGGAAAGAAAGACATAGGAATGAAAAGTAAGATAGAAGAATGGGAAAAGAAAGGAAAGAAAAGAAAAAGAAGAAAAAAAAGAAAAAGAAAGGAAAGAAAAATAGTAAAAGAGAAACGCAAAGGAAACACAACATGAGGGAAGGAAATAAGGTAATAGGGATTTGAAAAAGAAGACTATGGAGAAAATGGGAAGGAAGTGCAAGGAAGGAAAAGGAAGAGGAAAGGGAAACGAGGGGTAAATATGTTAAAGAAGGTAAACAAAAAGGAAGGAAGTGAAAGAAGGCAAAGGAAGAGAAGGAAAAATAAAAATAGAGAAAGGAATAGTAAGAGGAAAAACGTTAACAAATAAAAAATAAAAAAAGGAAGGTGAGATAAGCGAGACCTAAAATAAAAAAGAAAGAAATCATAAAAAGTGAAATGAAAAACAAAAAGTGGAAATAAAAAGAAAGGAAAGACAAGGAAGAAGAAGAAGAAAAAAAGGGAAAGTAAGGTAAAACAAAAGAAAGGAAAAATAACAATGGAATATAAGGTAACGAAATGTAAGAAAGAGACAAATGAAAAGAAGAGAGAATAAAAGTAAAGAAGAGAAAGATAAAAAGGGAAGAAAAGGAAAAAAGGGAAAGGAATGGTAAGAAAAAATAAAATGAAAAGGGGAAAAAGGAAAGAAAGAAAATGAAAGAAAATGAAAGGAAAGGAAGGGAAGAGAAAGGAAAAGGAAAGGAAAGGAAAGAAAGAGAAGGGAAATGAAGAAAAGGAAAGGAAAGGAAAACAAAAAGGAAAAGAAACGAAAGGAAAAGAAAAGAAAAAGTTAAAAAGGAAAGGTAAAGAAACGAAAGAAAGGAAAATGGAAGGAAAAGAAAGTAGGGGAAATGAAAGATGAATAGGTGAAATAAAGAGAATAAGGAAAGAAAAAGGAAAGGAAAGGAAAGGACATTTGGGCCAAGGCACATCAGATCACACACCTGGCAGGGTAATCTGTGAACTCAGGAGCATCAGCACCTCTAAATCATTGGTGTTTTCACAATTTGCTTATGCGCTGTGTT
>NC_134779.1:87769390-87789390 GCF_046742065.1 Oratosquilla oratoria | reverse complement strand
GCAATGCTCCTTACTTTGTGCAATTGACTTTTTAATTTATCCAAGAATTAATTTACTGTCTGGTTAGGATATTGAGGAGTTTCCTGGTACCACTGTTCTTTCAGAACTTTGAGGGGCCCTCATATCTGCCGCCCATAGAGCAGTTTAAAGGGAGAGTATCCCAATGACTGTTGAACCGTCTCTCTGACCGCGAACAGCATTAGTGGTAGCCCCTCATCCCAACCAGAAGAAGATTGATTGCAATATTTTTTTTAGCATAGACTTAAGAGATTGATGAAAACGTTCCAATGCCCCTTTTGATTCCGGATGATAAGCAGAAGAGAGGATTTGGGAAATACCTAGCTCCTTTAGGATACTGGCAAAGAGGCCACTCGTAATGTTAGTTCCTCGATCGGATTGAATTTCTTATGGCAATCCTACTTGAGTAAAAAATTTCAATAAGGTACCAGCTATAACTTTGGCATTTATTCTCTTAAGAGGAAAGGCTTTAGGATACCTCGTTACCGGACATATGGCAGTAAGAATGAATTAATTTCCCTTTTTGGTCTTAGGCAGGGGTCCAACACAGTCTATAATTATTTTATCAAAGGGCTCATCTGGAACTGGAATGAGTTTTAAGGGAGCCTGGGTAATTTTCTGGTTTGGCTTGTCCACCATTTGGCAAATGTGGCAAGACCTCACATACTCTGATATTGACTTTTTAAAACTAGGCCAGAAGAAATTAATTTGAATTTTCTTACAAGGCTTACTGACTCCCATAGGCCCTCCAGCTCCATCATAGGCTATTTCAATCACTTGATTTCTGATGGATAAAGGGATAACTATCTGGTGGACCTCTGCCCAAGAATCTTGGTCAGAGCAGTTGGAAGGTTTATTACATCTCATCATCCTGGTGATAGTATCCTGGGAAATGGTCGGCCTCTTCCCAGGAATCGACCGATAGTCTATGAAATTTCTTTAAAGTAAGGTCATCGTGTTGAGCTTTGATTAAGCTCTCTCGGGAAATTAGTTGGTTGGGGAGATCAAACTTATAGGATACATTACTATCAGAGAGGGGAGTTTGAGACTCTGGTGACTGTGCACAGAGGAAAAATGTTAGGGTGAAGGTGATCTTCCACAACAGTAGGGGTCTTGTTACTAGGTAACTTAGTAATATCTGGGGGAGGAACAACCATAGAACCAGCTAGATCATTTCCTAGGATGAGATCAAGCCCGGGGACAGGTAAAGACTCTTTCCAGACACCAACTTCTACTTCTTTCTGGAACAACTGACATTTCAAAAAGACTCGTGCTATTTGAATGGACTGGGTAGATGATAAATCAGTTACAGTTACTTTCTTCCCTGTCATTATCTTACGTATCTAAGGCAAAGCCTGCATGCTCACTATGGACTGAGCTGCTCCAGTGTCTCGTAAAATCGTAATAGGGAAAAGGGGGCTTTTTTCATCAGCAGAAATTTCCCCAAGGGACTTGAAGTCTTTAAAGGCATCTTCACAGGGGGGAAAGTTATCTTTCACCACATGGGTCACCGGTTTATGGGGACCGTAAGATTTTGGTCCAGTATACTGGGTAGGTGCTTTCGACCCACTTGGGCACTTTGACAATCTGCAACCTGGCTATTGGCATCGAGTGATGTGATGGCCAGGTTTCTTACAATAACTACAGGAAGAGTAGAGCGGGGTAGGGATAGGGGGTCTTTCCTGCCTGCTTATCATCGGGAGTGGCAAGGGAACCTACTGATGGCTTTAGAAGATTACTTCCCTGCTGTACGTTAAACCTATTAAGTACTGCGTATACATCGGCAAGTAATGCTGCTTCAGTTATATCAAATACATCTTTTCCATTTAAATGAACATGATTTGGAATGGAATTCCGCGTTTAAATTCCTCGAAGACCATCAAGTTAACGAGTCTTTACTTTGGTGGCAGAGAGCCATTGCTTAAAGATTCTGAGTTTTTCAGAGGCAAATTCGACAAATATCGAGTTAGATGATTTGGTCATATTCCTGAACTTCTGACGGTAAGACTCAGGGGTACCTTGATAAGCATTGAGGATACTAGATTTGACTATTTCATAGGATGAGTATTCCTCAAGACTGTTGAAGACTTTGGCAGCTGTTCCTACCAAATTGCTTTATATAAGCCACACCCATTCTTCTATGGGCCAGTTTACGTGCTCAGCTTGACGCTCAAATTGCCTAAAGAAGTATTCTGAGTCTGACTCATTGAAATTGGGAATAGAGGCAACTTGGTTATTTAATATGTGGGCAGATTTATTTTTCATATCTATGTCAGCTAAATTTAATTTACGTTGGTATTCTGACTCGAGTTCCTTTTCACGTTCACATTGTCTTTCTCTGCCACGTTCCTCCTTTCTCAGTTCAAGCTCACGTTCTTTCTCACGTTCTCTTAATCTCATTAATTCAAGCTCTCGATCTTTCTCTCGTTCCTCTAGCTCTTGTCTCATTCTCTCTCTCTAATTTAATTTTCTCTAATTCTAAAGATACTACTTATTTATTGAAGGGAGAGTGGGGGGAGCGCGGGATTCAGGCTGCAAGGGGGTGTCACTATTGCTTACAGGGTCTCCTTTAGTTACATCACGAGCACTCTCCTGACGAAGTAGTTCGAATGCGTCTGCATCCAGTGACAAGGAATCTACAAGGGATTCGATGACCAATCGTTTGAGTTCATCTTTACGTAATTTAGCAGAAGCATTAATTTGGTAGGTTTGAGCCAACAGTCTCAAGTCATCCTTCTTAAGATTATACTCTAACTGATCCACCGAGGGATTTTTGACAAAAGTTTCTATATTGAGAGGCATAGGGAGTGTATATATTCGAGAATTCCACTACAGGAAATTAGTATAAACCAATTCTTGGACTTCACACACGGAAAATTGACGAATTCCATGTTCGGGTGGAGTGAAATCTATGGTGGGTCTCTGTAAGAACCCGGTCTATGAACATTTATTCTATAGACGGTATATATACTAAGGTTCAGCGCTCAGACTATACGCCCGTAACTTACGTATAGTCTGCTTCGAGGTTTCCCGATAAGAAAGAGGAGAGCTCACACATAGACTGTCGCTGAATTAGAATATGACTAACTAATGGTCTGAATCTTAGAATACACGGCTTACTGTGCAGGTATAGTTAACTTTCGAAGCTGTGGGGGATAGTATAAATCTCCTAGGCACAGTTACTGAGGAAAGGTCACTATAACGGGGTCGTAACCATGGTTCGGCTTTAGGGCTACAGCAAGTGGGTAGTTTAAGAAGATCGCTAGTTAACTCGGGAGGGAGGTGGTAGTTGAATACCGGTAAATTGCTGGGGTGAGTTACAGCAAATTTATTGAATAGAGGTTCTCCTTTGGAACCGATTGGATATGTCGGACATATGAATGTCGGAGTCGCACACATTTTAAATAATTGACACCTTAAAGTTTTTTATCCTATCATCTAACATAACGTAATATTGACAATTAAACACAAATCGAACACTTATACATTTGCATCCTATCATCTAACCTAACTTAATATTGGAAATATAAATAAAGCATAAATAGTTCAGTGACAGTGAGTGTATAGTAATGAACAAGGTGACAACCGCACGTGTTACTGATAATTGACGTTAAATGTTTAGCAGACTTTGATCCTACGGGTCACTAATCTATTTCACGTAAATATAGATTACCATCCTTTGGTAGGCTCCAATGAAAAGTTAATGAAAAGTATGGAATAAATTCGAGTCTAGGAGTAAGTACAGTTCCAGATCGGGAGCAAGGCCCATAACAATAAAGTAACAATAAAGTGGAACGTATAGATAATTTAGATAGATATAGGTACGTTCCGAGGAAAAGCAGTATTTGAGACTGAATATAAGTAAGGATTATAAGGACTAGATAAGATAGAAGTCTGCACGAAACTTAAATAAATTATATTTATAACAAACGAAAATAAAGCTTTACTGTTTAATATTTACGAACATACACTCACAGTATTCTGAGGAATAACATAAATACCCTTTACTAATAAAGAAAACATACAATTCACAGATCACCGAGTCTTAACAAACATCTATATTTCACACAAAATAAGAAATAACCCTTTACAAGTCCGAAGAATCAGTTAATACTATACTTGCGAACAAAACTGCAGTGCATACAGCGACGAAGGGGTGAGACCTGGAGTTGAAGTCCACAAGGTAAAGATCAGAGTCCGTGTGTGGGGGCGGACAGCCGGTTTCACCTTATATACTCGAGGAAGGCCTGACCAATTGTTTCATGGTAAGGTTCGAATCACTAACGTTGTGAGAACGTATGATGGCGACGAGTCATGTTCGAAGCCGTTAGTAGTAGGCGGGCGATTTGAAAAGGGTTCGATTCACGGTTGGCTATAACAACATATATATATATATATATATATATGTATATATATATATGTATATATATATATATATATGTGTGTGTGTGTGTGTGTGTGTGTGTATGTATGTATGTATATGTATATGTGCTTAAAAGTGGCAGTCTGCCGACAAGATTGACTAGATAAACACCATATGAGGACGGAGCCTTTATTTGTACGACGTTTCGCTTATTACAGCTTTTTCAAGTACATGTTTATATACAAATGCTTGAGATTAAATAAGGGGAAAGGAGGGAACGGGGAGAGAAAAAGGGGGGGGGAAGGAAGAGGAGGAGGAGGAGGAGGAGGAGGAGGAGGAGGAGGAGGAGGAGGTTGGGGGGATTGGACACTGGGAAAGGATGAGAATGCTGGCCCAAACGTCCGGGAGCGAAATGTCCACAAAGGGTGGTTTAAGTATTTAATATTTTGCTGGCCATGGGTATTAGGGGAATAATGTGAGGAGATATGTTAAACATGCCCCTGTTTTGTTCAATAGTGTTCGTTCCTTGAATGATTGCTGCTTCTAAACACTTCCTGCGGATTTTGTCTGGTTCCCGCATCAGCAGCTCTGCATTCTTCCAGTCCATAAGATGGTTTTCCTTGTTTCTATGTGTCACACATGCATTGGTGGTGACATCATGCCTGACGTCGTAACGGTGTTCACGTATTCGTGTATTCAGGTCGCGTGACGTTTCTCCGATGTAAACTTTATCACATCCTGAACACGGAATACGATAAACACCGGCTTTGGTGCTCGGTTGTCTGGTTGTTGTGTGTTTCCGTCTACGTGATTTCTTGTATTGTTCTGCTAGTCTGGCACACTATTTCCAAGTTGGTGGTTCTTAAAAGACGTGTCAGGTTGGTGGCAACGTCGCCGGTTGGCAACACGAGACGTCTAGTTGTGCTGTCCTGCTGCCTACGGCTTTCCCGAATCTTAGCGGCCTGCTGTTTGCAATTATCTAAAAGAAACTCTGGAAATTTTAGTGTTAAAAAGGTCTCTTTAATAAACCTGCACTCTTCTTCTAAAGTATTTGCACTACATATCCTAAATGCCCTAAGGAAAAAACCTATTACTACTCCTCTCTTGGTCCTTATATCATGGTGGGAGTAGAAATGAATTAAATCATTTTTGTTGGTGGGCTTTCTATACACTTTGAATTCAAATTGGTTACCGTACTTAAAGATGTGTGTGTCCAGGAAAGGAAGAGAATCGTGGATTTCTTCCTCTAGGGAAAACTGAATGGTGGGCTCCACTTCGTTTAAGGCCGTCTGCAAGCGCTGAAGATTGAAACGCCTGGGTGTGACGAGTAAGATATCGTCCACATATCGCAGCCAGGTCACATGCTCGGGAACGATGTTGGCAAAGGGTGCCAAATCTCCCATGGACAGCTACGATGTATGGTCTACCCAAAACCCACAAAAATAATATTCCAATGAGACCTATAACATCAGGGATAGGGAGTGTCCCTAACAGATTAGCAGGTATGTTGGCCAGATATCTGTCACCCCCCTCCTGGGAACCATCAGTGGAGCACATCTCAGACATTCAGGAGACCTACTAGACCGAATCCGAGATATCTCTGCCAAAAACAAGAAGTTGACCAGCCTGGACGTGAAAAGTCTCTTCACATGTGTTCCTTCGGATAAGGTAATACAGCTCCTTAGTGATAGAATTGAGAAGGTGTTAATCGACTTACCCCTGCCCCCAATCCATTTTGTCGATTTGATCAAACTTTGTGTTGAATTTAATTATTTTAAATTCCAGGACAGTTTCTTCCACCAGAAATTTGGCATGGCCATGGGCTCTCCATTAAGTGCAGTCCTGGCTAATTTATTCATGGAATTTCTAGAAACAGGACCCTTTGCCAACATCGTTCCCGAGCATGTGACCTGGCTGCGATATGTGGACGATATCTTACTCGTCACACCCAGGCGTTTCAATCTTCAGCGCTTGCAGACGGCCTTAACGAAGTGGAGCCCACCATTCAGTTTTCCCTAGAGGAAGAAATCCACGATTCTCTTCCTTTCCTGGACACACACATCTTTAAGTACGGTAACCAACTTGAATTGAAAGTGTATAGAAAGCCCACCAACAAAAATGATTTAATTCATTTCTACTCCCACCATGTTATAAGGACCAAGAGAGGAGTAGTAATAGGTTTTTTCCTTAGGGCATTTAGGATATGTAGTGCAAAATACTTAGAAGAAGAGTGCAGGTTTATTAAAGAGACCTTTTTAACACTAAAATTTCCAGAGTTTCTTTTAGATAATTGCAAACAGCAGGCCGCTAAGATTCGGGAAAGCCGTAAGGCAGCAGGACAGCACAAATATACGTCTCGTGTTTCCAACCCGCTACGTTGCCACCAACCTGACACGTCTTTTAAGAACCACCAACTTTGGAAATAGTGTGCCAGACTAGCAGAACAATAAAAGACATCACGAAGACGGAAACACACAACAACCAGACACCGAGCTCCAAAGCCGGTGTTTATCGTATTCCGTGTTCAGGATGTGATAAAGTTTACATCGGAGAAGACGTCACGCGACCTGAATACACGAATACGTGAACACCGTTACGACGTCAGGCATGATGTCACCACCAATGCATGTGTGACACATAGAAACAAGGAATGGAAACCATCTTATGGACTGGAAGAATGCAGAGCTGCTGATGCGGGAACCAGACAAAATCCGCAGGAAGTGTTTAGAAGCAGCAATCATTCAAGGAACGAACACTATTGAACAAAACAGGGGCATGTTTAACATATCTCCTCACATTATTCCCCTAATACCCATGGCCAGCAAAATATTAAATACTTAAACCACCCTTTGTGGACATTTCGCTCACGGACGTTTGGGCCAGCATTCTCATCCTGTCCCAGTGTCCAATCCCCCCACCCTCCTCCTCCTCCTCCTCCTCCTCCTCCTCCTCCTCCTCCTCTTCCTTCCCCCCCCCCTTTTTCTCTTCCCGTTCCCTCCTTTCCCCTTATTTAATCTCAAGCATTTGTATCTCAACTTGTACTTGAAAAAGCTGTAATAAGCGAAACGTCGTACAAATAAAGGCTCCGTCCTCATATGGTGTTTATCTAGTCAATGTATACATATGTATATGTATACATATATATATATATATATATATATGTATATATATGCATATGTATATATTTACAAAGGATTACAAAAGAGGAGCCTTAAGACACCAGACCTTTTGGTCCATAACTAGGTCGTAAGTAAAAATGAATAAATAAATGAATAAATATATAAAATAAAAAGTAATAATGATAATAATAGATAAATAAATAATTAAATCGATAAAATAAAATAAAAACAAACACATAAATAGAACAATAAATCATAATATCAATAATGATAAGTAAAATAAATAAATGAATAAATAGGTAAAGTTAAGTAATAAACTAATTAGAAATAATAAATTGAGAGATAAATGATAATAAATGATAATCAAGTAAAAAATAAACACATAGAAATGATATCTAGGTCAAATGCAAAAAAAAATTATATTAATGATGATAAATAAATAAACAAATATATATATATACAAGCACCCGGCTTCGCCGGCCCTGGCTTCGCCAGGGGTGCTTAGCCTGCGCCATTGGGGCTACGCCCCCTTAGATACCCTCTGTCCCTGAATTTTCTTGTATTAATGAAGGTTTTACAAATAAAAGATAGATTTTTACAAATATTTTCATTTAACTTCAAATACAAATTTTGTACACCATTATTGCTTCATTTTCTTTCTTGGAGGGCCATCATCTTTAATATCTGAGTCCTTGTAAGAGGCCGGTAGTGTACGAATGGAAATGAGCTAGGGCATTAGAATAATTCAGACTCGACGCCTGCTCGAGGGCGACGTTATGTCTATGTGAGGGCGACGTTATGTCTATGTAAACACACCGACGGTGGTGACTGTTTTATAATCGATGATGTAATCAAAACTCTGAAAGCGCAGGTTAGCTTCGTTTGACTAATGCTGAGGTAAACAATATTGCTAGTGGTATTGTAATGGCCCTCCGGATTGGTGCAAGGTGGAGAAGGAGAAAAAAACTATTGGTGCAGGAATTCAAAGTCACGCCCATAAGGAGTGACATTTATTTGAAAAGTCACCGGAGATTGGATTAGAAAAATTAGTGACGTCAGACGAAGGTAGCTTAGCGTAGGATACGGGATCTCGTCAGAGAGGATCAAGAGACGATCTAGAGAGACGATCTAGGGAGACGATCGAGAGAGACGATGTAGAGACGAGAGAAAGAGATCCCGAGTGTAGCCAGAAGGTGAAATTACAGTGAAAGAAGAAAGAAAATTCACCACCCTTTTATTAACCCAAAGGACGAGAGAACTAGGCACGGGGCCTAGAAAATAGTGAGACTACAGGAAATACAAGGCATTGGGCCTACTGCTTAAGAGGAACTTGAATATTTAGTGAAACTCACGTAACGAGAGGCCAGGGGCCTCGAGACGAGTGATATTACAAGTCAAATTTAAGTGTAATGATCGAGGACCGACAGTGGTGGTGACAGTGGTGACAAGGGGTGGTGAAAGTCCTCTTCCGAGTCGTAGACGCTTCCATCACTGTCTTCGAATATTTTTCCGTCATCATCGCTGTCGTCACTCAAAGCCTTCAAAAACTCCTTCATCATCTTCATGTTCTCCTTATTCCTTTTCTTTTCATTTTAAAATTCTTTTTTCTGCTCTTTCATTTCCTCTCTGATACTCTGGATAATTTCAATAATTTCTCAAGAATCACTGTTTTTTTCCTCATAATTGGACTCAGGAGGCATGATCATGTTGATGGCGTCTATTTCGCTGATTTTGTAGGCGGACTTTGATATTACAGTGATCGATTGATCAGGTTCTTCTTCTGCTATTTCAACTTCTGTTTCGTCGTCGTTAGACGTTTTCTTATATGTCTCTTCCAAGATGTCTTCAAAATTACCTTTATAAAACCCTTCTCCGGAGAAAAACTCTTTATACACGTAGTTGCGTGCAGGCTTCCTGACATAATCGTCTCCTTCCTTTTTATAGCCAGTGTAAACGAAGAGAGAATCGTGGCTTGTAACCCGTGAACATGCAACATATAGCTGTCCATGAGCAAAACACTAGGCACTATCAAGCAATAAACCACAACGTTCAAATGTCTGCCCCTGGGATTTATTTATCGTCATGGCGTAGCACAATCTCACTGGAAATTGTCTTCTCTTGAATATGACGGATGTATCTGTTGACTCTAATGTTACTCTGGGAAGTAAAACTTATTCGCCTCTGTATGCACCTACCAAAATCTTCCCTACTATTATATTCTTCTGTAAATTTATTATAAGAATTCGTGTTCCGTTACATAATTTAGGTGGACAAATATTCCTAAGAACCATTATGACAGCGCCGACTTTCAGTTTAAGTTCATGAAGGGGAATAGATGGACTATTGAGGGCATTGTAAACTGACGTTTGAATATCCATTTCGTTATCCACGGCAGTGTCCTCACTTCGATAAACAACCTCATTTTCCTTCAATTTCTTGAAAACCATCTCGTTGATGTTGTCCACATCGTCATTTGTAGGAGAGATTATTGCTCGTTTTTCAAAATATGAGACGTTCAGGAAATTTTCCTCGAAATCATCATATACGCGTTCTACTAATTCCTCTCTTTCTTTCACAACCACACCACATTCTAATATTTCTCCTTTTCCTAAATCCAGTACATCTTCGGCGAACTTCTTGTTCCGAATGTCAGTTTTTGATAGCCTCACATTCTCTGTCAGTTCCAATCTACTCAATTCTTCCCAGAAATAGCTTGATTTAAGACAACAATTCAATTCTTCACTTTTTCCTCCTCCCCTGACCACAGGAAGAATTTGTCTAAAATCTCCAGCACATACAAATACTATTCCTCCCATGAACTTGTCAACAACTAAAACGTCTCTTAGAGCAATATCGAGGGCGGTCATTGTATTTTTGTTACCCATTACAGCTTCATCCCAGACAATCAAAGAAGTCGACTCAAAAAGACGTGCCATCTCAGTATTTTTCTTGACGCTGTATGCTCGTATTTCATTGTATTTCATTAACGGAATTTTGAACATGTTATGGACGGTTCTTCCTCCATGTAAAACAGTAGCGGCTATACCCGAAGAAGCCACGGCTAATGCTATCTCTCCTCTTGAACGAACAGTATCCAATAAAATATTCAACAGGAAAGATTTTCCAGTTCCTCAAGGAGCACAAATAAAAAACCCTCTTTTTCCACGTTTCGATTTGTCTTCTACACATTTCATTATGGTATCGTAACAATGCTTCTGTTTTTCGTTCATCATCACTTTTCGTTCCACGACTTCTTGAGCCAGTACCGCTTTGTTGTATGATCTCTCTCTTCTTACAACATTAGTTGACTTTTTTCCGTTTCTTGAAGAAGGAAGACCGTATTGTTCGATTTTTCCTCCTCCACAGTTGAAGACCTTTTCTTGAATATCGTCAAGAGCATCGAGGTAAATTTCGTCATTATACTCTTCTAATCCCCTCAAATGTAGAAAATCACTCGCAAAAAGGTCTTTTGTCTCCTCCCATATGCTTTTTTGATCTTCCAGATCAGAGAATACCAACATACTAGCATATGCCGACCTTAGTTGGTCTCTGTTATTAGTATGGTTTATGATTTCCATTATAGTTTTCTTCCACATTTCTTCGTCGTTGAGTAATCCCATGGCTTTTACAGCTTCTCTATATGTTTCGTACTCGACTCCCTCAGCTGTTCTGAGGTCCTTGTAAGAAGTGGGTCCTCTTTTATGCGAAAGCAACATACGCAAATAAAAGAGTTCAACTGTTTTTGTGGTTACTGCTCGTACTCTTCCGAGGGCCGCGGTTTTCGTCTTTCTCTTAATCCACTTAGCTGCTAATTTGTCGTATATGAAGAAATTGGGGATTTCGTGATACAAAAGTGAAGCAGCGAACTCGTTCTTTTGACACAATTTGAAGAAAGATGTGAGTTGTGTATCCTTTAAGGTTTTCCTTAACAGTGTCTCTTCGTCGTGGTCTGCATTGAAAAATACTTCATTTTCCCCCTCCAGATGCAAATCAAATGGTAGTAACAGGGGGAAAGCTCTTATGGATAGGATACTTGAATATCTTCCATGTTGCCTCGTTAGCGTTTACGAAGCGTGCATCTTGATAATTTCTTACCTCGTTTACTATTTCTTTATCCTTTTCACTCTTGGTGTACAGTATGCGATCACAGCCCTTGTTAACGTACTTTGTTACATAGGCTATGGTTTTTATAGAATTTGAACATTCGACATTTATATGAGCGTTATATTTGAGGCATAGATATGGGCTATAAGGTACCACCCAAGAATTATCTACTGTCACGTTTTTACCCTTAATTTTCTTCTCAAATGTATGTCCGCCTTCTCCTTTTGCTCTTCTTTTGTAAAGTGGGTAGCCATTATTTCCGAAAAATAGAGTATCTCTACACTTTTTCGGGAACCCTTTTCCACACAAATTTTTGCCGGAAGATTTCCCTTGGCAACAAAGTTGGGAATCATCAAAACCCTTGCAATGTCCATGTATCATACACTTTGTCACAATATCATATAATCTAGGGTGAGTTTCCTTGTCTGGTATTTCTGCAGATATTATTTTGCTAACAAAATCGGCGTTAACATTATGTCTCATCCATAACAAAATATGGACATGTGGGAGCCCTCTTTTTTGCCACTCGACACTGTAAAGATAGGCTTTAACTTTTCCAAATATACAATTTTTACGGTGAAATCATCAAGAAGACTATACACTTTCATCTTGAACAGTCTACTCACTAAATCTGGCCTGTCTGCTTTACATCCAGAAGCAGCATTTCCTCCTGTCTGACTCGTCGCTTCTTCCAGATCTTCCCATGCTGGGTTCATAGTGAACGTTATGAAAAAGTCAGGAGATCCATAATTTGTTACAAATGCGAGGGCGTCTTGTTGTCTTTGCTTCATATATCTTGGTCCTCCTGTGACATAAGTACAACGCGTGACCATTTCTATGGTAAGCGTCTCGCGTTGGGTCACGTGTTCCCGCGTTAAGCTGGCGGGGGGACGCGACCTAGCGTGACCATTGTTCCCAGATGCGCGTCATCACGTGACCCAGATGCGCGTCATCACGTGACCCAGATGCTAGCATCTGATTGGATGACTCGCTACGCTGAACCAGCAGGGCGACTAGCCCGCTCCGGACAATACGCAGATTATCTCTGACTACGCTACCAGGCGGTCGTGGTCAGGCAAGTGCTGGTTCAGGACACAAAGAGCAAGTGTGATAGTCTATTCACAGTGCCGATTAGCTCTCTCCCCCATTCAGCTTCCGACACACATATCATATTCTGTGCTACAAATAAAGAGCAAACACATTTCTACGTGTTTTAGTCATTTAGCCTAACCATTCGGACACTTTACCATACTCCAACATATGAAGGAGGTATAATTATACGTTGACCTCTATCTTTTCCATTTTCTCCTCTCAGAATATCCGACCTTTCCTTTCTTATTTCATTTTGGTTTCTCTCTACGAAATCAAGTCTCATGGTCTCCACTTTCACATAATTATCCACAACGAATTGTTGGAATAAACGACGACATTTCGTAATGTAGTTGAACACCCCTTCTCGTTCCATGTACATGGAGGAGTAAAATGCAGCGGGCGTCAATTTGTTGTATTTTCGAACTTTGTCTCCTTTTTGTAAAAGCTTCAAAGTATAAGAATATCCCATATTTCCATAAGGAATTAAGAGAGGGTATTGGAATGGATCATAGAAGAAATTCGAGTGTTCTAGGATCCTTGTAACATAATTAGACCCGGGTTTAGGAGACGTTATAATAACCCGTAGAGGATCATTACCGGGTTCTAAATTCACTATACCTCCGACAGCTGCAGAAGAAGATGGAAGGTGATACAGACCTTTATGTTCACGCCTTTGCACGCCTTCTGCTGCTTTAAGTGTTAAGGTCATCTCTGGTATTTTTCCATGTTTTTTTTATGTGAAGGCGAACTAATTCTTTTGAATTTTCGACCTCCTTTAACATAGACGAAAGACACGAATTATTTTCTGCAAAGTATTCAAAAAGCATCTTGATTATTTTTTCATTTTCTTCGTATTCCTTTTCTTCTCTGAAACGTCGTTTTTTTGTGGCTATTTTCCCTTTTGACTTTAAATTTTTCATTTTATCTGTTCTTAGTTTAATTTGCTGGTCTCGATCATGGTAAAAATAGAGGTCCAAGAAACTGTCACCTTTGTTCTTCCAGAAATCCTTTTTTTCTACTTCCTTGCCAAAACAATCCACGGCTTCCCGAAGCCTGATGGTTTAGAGGTCCTTCTTGAAATCTTCCAGGATTCAAATATCCTAACCTGTGGTAAATTCTTCCTTGAACCTTGAAACATATGGATTTCTCTAAAGCATTTTCTAACTTCCGAGGTGTTGAGAAAGAGGTAAAACAGAACAAATTGTTGAATCCTACTAAATCTCCAAGAAAACGATCAGAAAATTCAGAAGTTCCGTTGTATAGGCTTTTAACAGTCTTGTCTTTGATTTGTGATGGAATAACAGCCGCGACTTGCCCGTTATTACAACAAACTGTCCTGGGCTCTTTTTTCACACATCAAGGCTTGGCAGTATTTACATTTGAAGTCTCCTAGCTTGCCGAGATTTTGAGGTTCAACTTTATTTTCATCGGTTATCACTCCTTTTAGTTTGTCTATGGAAAATATGTCGATTGACGGTTTTTCACGTCTCTCTTCCATATCTTGTTTTCTTTCTGCTCTGTCTTCTTCTAGCATTTTCTTTTGCTCTTCTTGTAGTTCAGGGAATAACAAAGAACCCATATTTCTTTTCAGATTTCTCAAATCATTTTTTTTTTTTTTTTTTAGTTCTTCTTTCGCCAGCTCGCGTTTTTCCATTCTTAGACGTAGTCTCTCGTCTTTTCTTTGTTCTTCGAGACGTTTCTTCTCTAATTTTTTACGGTGTTTCTCCTCTTTCAATTGTTGCTCAAGTCTTTTTTTCTCCAACCGTTTAACACGCCTCTCATCCCTTCCCTTTTTAAGTTCCATCAGTTTTTGCTTTCTATCCAGCTTTTCTTACTTTTTCCGTTCCTCTTCCTCGGCGGCTTTCCGCTTTTCTTCTTCAATCTTTTCTTGGAGCCTCTTTTTTCAGCCTCTTTGACTTTCTTTATAGCGTACTTGTTCTTCTTCTCTTGACGCTTGTAACTCTTAAAAATTGAGTCGATGTAGTGCATTTGGCAATTTCTGTGATCACCCCTGCCTCCATGTTTTATGAAACTCTTGTAGCCCGCGAAATAGTGCTTGGAAAAACCATCGAATTTACTTTTTTCGACGTCTCCGTTAAACAATTGTAAATCGTCAAACATTTCATCTGAATACGAAAAGTCTTCATTTTCACGTATGGTGACATTAAACTGAAGAACTTTTAAATGAAACTCCTTTAAAGACTCTATCACAGAAAATCTTTTGGTTTTTCCGTAAAGACCCGGAAAGGTTCTAGCGTGTTCTGCTCGAAGCTGTCCAAGAAGCTCAGAGTTGTTTTTGGTGTCTTTCTTTTGTATCTTTTTTGAGCACGTCACCCATTTCCAGAAGTGTCGATAACGTTTCATCCTAGAAGAAACTTCCTCAGACATTTTGGAAAAGTAATGAAAGGGTGTGTGTTAAAACGAAAAAGGCTTACTGGATCTGGCTTGAGAAGCGTTACAAAATCACCACGTCAACACAGGGGCGCAAGGCGTTTTGCATAACCACCCAAAAGTCAGAGAACCCATCCAATTAATTTTTTAGTAGTACTAAGATATATATATGTATATATATATATATATATATATATATATATATATATATATATAATATTGTAAATAATAATAAATCAAATAAATAAATAGATTAATAGATAAATAATTAAGTAAAGTTAAATAATAAACAAACAGGTAAATAGGAAATATTAAATTGACAGGTAAATATTAATAACTGATAGCCATGCTAATAATATTAAACAGACAAATTATAACTAATAAAAAATAATGTAAAAGAAATGGCAGGCATTACAGCATCTTGCATAGGTGCTTATCGAAAGGAATATTAAGGCTTCGAAGTAAACTACCTACCTCTGTAAGAAATTTATTCCATTCATTAACTACACGGTTGGCGAAGTTGCTTCTACCCACTTCAAAATTAAATCTATTTCCGGACAGTTTGAGACCACTATTTCTTATCGGATTCTCATTTAGTGTGAAAATTTTGTCACTTTTGATGTTTTCAAATCCCTTTAGAATCTTAAGGACCTCTATCCGAGTCTACATTTTTGGGGGGGGGGGAACAGACATATATGTTTTAGTAGATTTTCGTATGATTTATATTTTATATTTGGAATCCGTTTTGTGGCTCGCCGTTGTACTTTTTCTAATCTGTCAATGTCTTTAATGAGATTCGATGAGCAAACAGAAACAACATATTCCAAATATGGACGAATTCACTATTTATATAGCTTGTTTATGAGAGATGAACTTTTGAAGTAAAAAGGTGGCGCAATCATGTCCTAGAATCTTATTTGCTTTCTCAGATGCTGAAATACACTGCTTGGATGATTTGAGATCGTTACTGATAATTACGCCGAGATCTTTTTCACTATTCACTTTTGTTAACGAATTTCCAAAAAACTTGTAATCGTACTTACTGTTGTTTTTACCTATGTGCATTACCTTGTATTTACTTGTGTTAAATTTCATTAGCCACTTTTCAGACCATTGCTGTAGTTTATCTAAATCTTCTTGAATATCTAGTTAATTTAAGTGATCGTTTGCAATTCCCCACATTTTTGTATTAGCAAATTTGAAGACAAGATTTCAGTCCATGATCTATATCATTTATATATACTATGATTAAAAGTGGCCTACGAATGGGACCCTGAGGAGCTCCACTCGTAATTTTTTTTTTCTTTTTTTTTTTTTAGAAGTTTTTAGAACAACTCTTCTCAATCGTTCAACCAGTTCCTAGTCCAATTTAATAGCCTACCACTTATTCCGTGTAAAGCCAATTTAGTAAGTAGTCTTTCGTGGGGGACGGTATAATTTTTTTTTTTTTTTTTTTTTACAAAGTCTAGATAAATTAAATCTACATTGTTTATTTTATCATAATTCGAGATGACTGTGTTGTAGAATTCGAGTGAGCTAGTCACGCAAGAACGTCTCCGTCTGAATCCATGCTGGCTATCATATATCAAGCAGTTAATTACTAAATGATGTTTGATAGCATCTCTGATGATAGTTTTCATTATTTTTCCTATGACTGACGTCAAGCTTATAGGCCTGTAGTTATTTGTTTTCTTTTTGTCACCTTTTTTGAATATGGGAGTAACATTAGTTAGCTTACGTTCTCTTGGGACATCTCTGGATATGGTGGATTTCATAAAGATAATTTCTAATGGAACAACAATCTCATTTTTCATTTTCTTTAAGATTATTGGATTCCAACCGTCAGGCCCTGGTGCTTTATTAACCTTAAGTTTTTCTATACGCCTTTCATTTTATTTTATTTTATCTTTTTTCTATATTTACCGAAGTAAGTTCACCCTAGATTTTTCACAGATTTCGGTTTGGAGGTCACTTTGAGGTGTTTCGTTTACGAATACTGAGCTAAAATATACATATTTTTAGATATCACACAATCCTTCTTTTGAATATTCAAGTTGACCGTCAGCAGAAAACAGTGGTCCAATGTGATTCCTAAAAACCTTTTTATCTCTAATGTAACTAAAGAATTCGTTGGTGTTTTCTTTGGATTTATCAGCGATATTAATTTTGTATTATTTTTTTCGTTTTTTTTTTTGTATTTTTTATATCTCTTTTTATTATTGTATAATTTTGATAGTCATTAAGTGCCCCAGAGAACTAGTATTTCTTATAAGCTTGTCTCTTTTTACCAATGCTTTTTCAGTGTCTTTGTCAAGCCATTTTGGCCAAGTCTGATTTGGGGAGCGTCTGTCCTTAAACGGGATGTAAGTATTTTGAAATATTTCTTACATCTCATCTTCATGTCTTTCTCTTACATTTTTCCTCTATATCTGTAAACTGAAGCTCCTGACATAGTCCTATGAACTGAACTTTAATGAAATCGGGTATTTTAGATACACAAGTTTGAATCTAAGTTGTGATCACTACTTGTAATAGTTTCAGCAACTTCTACATCGGCTATCATGCTTTTGCAACCAGTGATCAATAGATCGAGTAAATCTTCATGTCTTGTGGGCTCTTTTACATGCTGAGCTAAGTAATTGTCACCGAGAAAATCTATCAAAGGTCATCTAATCAATGTCAGTAAAATTCAACTCACCCATTATCAATAGGTCCCGTTTGCAGAAACTAGGCAGTTCTAGAAACAACAGTTTGTCGTCTGCTAATGAGAATGTTTTTGGCCCATATATTACGCCTACATTAGTGTCTTCTTTTCTCCGACTGTGGGATAAAAAGTTTACGCCTACATTATGTTTTGTTCATTTGTTTGGGTTAATTCTAACCACGAACTACCGTATGCATCTTATTTCACTTTCTTTAAAACACAGACATGGACATTGTTTTTTAACGTACATTAGAACACTCCCACCTTTTTTGTGGTTTCTATCCTGATGAAAGTGTTTAAATCCCGCAATATTAAATTCAGCTTCAAACTCTGCACCATCTAATCATGTCACGGTCATTCCTATCATATCAAGATTTTTGCTTTTGATATACGCCTGTATTTCTTGAAATTTATTCCTAATACTACGAGCATTAAAGTATATGGTATTAAGAAACTCTTGATTATTTCCTTCTGTCTCGTTTTGATTTTCAACATTTTGCCGTAAATTATAATTTTGTTCTTTATTGACACCTTGCTTTATATTGACATTTGGTTCTTCACTGACATTCAGTGCCTCATTGACATTTGCCCCATCACGGATATCTGGTACCTCACGGTCATCCGATCTCTAATGTACATCTTGCCCCCCTCCGTCACCGCATCCTACACCTTCTACCCGTCGTTTATTGACATTCTGACCGGAATCCCTCCCTAAAATTATATTCTGTCCTTCACTGACATTATATCCTACCGTGATATTCAGTGCCTCATTGACATTTGCTCCATCACGGACATCTGGTCCCTCACGGTCATCCGATCTCTCATGTGCATCTTGCCCCCCCCCCCTCCGTCACCGAGTTCCACACTAGCTATTCGTCTTTCATTGACATTCTGCCCGGCATCAATTCCTAAAATTATATTCTGTCCCCCACTGACATTATATGCTACCTCCAACAATGAGGCTTGTTAGAACATTTTTGCCTCTGCGAGTAAGGTGGATCCCATCAAAAGTATAAACGTCATGGCACCTGGAAAAGAGATACCAAGGATCGTTGTCGTCGACGACGGTGGCGGCGAGGCATCGTAGTCCGATGATACCACGCTTCTTCCTATTTATTGTGTCTGAGATGGCTGTGTGGTCTAATTCTGGTGTAGAGTTTTCTAGGGCATGACGGGTACTGGATGGACGGGGGAGGACGAGAAGAGACGAGAAGAAGTCTTCTAAGTTGACGTTTTTCCTCGTCTCTCTTTTTTTGCATGGTCTCAAACTTTTTCGTTTCAGTCCGAATTGTGTTGCGCCAGATTGGAGACCACTTCCCAGGTCTCTGGCTCAATTGTGGTAGACCTCAGGGTGGCCTTCACTTAGTCTTTGTACCTTAGGATCTGACAGCCACGGGGCGTCCTCCTGTGACCAACTCGCTAAAGAGGATTTGCCGGGGCAGTCTTGTTTCTGGTATCCCAGCGATGTGGCCGGACCAGCAAAGTCGATGCCTCATGATGGTAGACTCCATGTTTTGGCATATGGCACTGGAAAGGACTTCATTGTTGGTGATGTGGTCCTTCCAATTAATGCAAAACATGGATCGGAGCTTCTGTTGGTGGAAGCATTCAAGTATTTTCAGATCTCTGCGATAAAGTGTACATGTTTCGCAGTCGTATGAATGTAGACAACGACGGCTTCATAAACCATTAGTTTCGTTCTGCGGGTCAGATTTTTGTTGCCGAAAACCCGTCGACACAGCTTCCCACAAGCGATATGGGCAACTGCAACTCGATCTCCTACGTTTTTTCAACGAGTTGCACTTGGAGGTAAGTAAGCTGCCAAGATCCGAGAATTGTTCGACTTGCTCCAGCGATGTACTAGAAATTGTGATATCAAATTCTGGGAGCGCTGTTCTTGGAGCCGGCTGTGTAAGAACTTTGGCTTTCTGCGTGTTCACATTCATCCCAAAACGTTGATAACCTGCAGTGAAGTTGTTGATTGACTGTTGTAGATAATCAGCTAAGTGGGAGAAGCAGCATTGTCATCCGCATACTGCAGTTCCGTGACGGTTTTGATGGTTGTTAGTTCTTTGGAGTGGAATTTAGCTAGGCTGAACAGCCCACTGTTAAGTCGATACCTGATGTTAACGCCTGGGTTGTCAGATGTAATCTCGTACATCATTGCAGCAAGATACATGGCAAAGAGTGTTGGATCCAGGATACAACC
>NC_134779.1:87759390-87761890 GCF_046742065.1 Oratosquilla oratoria | reverse complement strand
TATCAATTTATCACATTTAAAATGACCGCAGCTTAAGTTTATATTTTCATCAAACGTGCCTGATATTAAGCAGGATTCTATTATATTTCTTTCTTGTAGGCTTTTTCCTTTGGCTAAAATTGTTGCCTTAGACCAATCAATATGATGGTTGTATAATGCTTTACTTATGCTTTATATATATATATATATATATATATATATATATATATATATATATATATATTTATATATATTGTTACCATAGTCACCCCTGGTGTTTATTACATTCTCTACTCTGTGTTATGACATCTCGATTTCTGTTTATGGAGGCGCAGAATCGAAGTCCGAATCAAAGTGTTTCAAAATTTAACGTATCTGAAGATATGTTTATGCTTGTGAGATTATGGTGCTCTAGTAATGTAAGAATTAATAGAAGTACTTACTGTAATTCCTTTTGGCGTATGACCAATGTATGACTTATATTTTACGATGTTGACAACTTACGCAGCTGAATCGGGATATTATTGGAACTGTTATTGGTAGTGGATTTGAACTAGGCTTTGTTCTCTTCTCTCCTGCATGTAGCGTGGAATGGACGTATGAACGTAATATTGGGGGATCAATGGGTATGCAAGTGAAATGGGCGCGGTTGCAATAAGGGGAAATGATGATCCGATATGCAGGAGGGGAGAGCAAGGATATTCGAGGTATATGAGCTCACGATTTGTAGAGATTTAGACCCATTAAAGTGGATCAGTAGAGATCCAGATGATTGAGATATTCATGGATTGTTGGGAAGTTTCAAAGTACAAATGACGTGTCTCAATGATTATATGGTATTACGTAACATGAAATGTGGTCTTGTAAGATCTGTGTGCTATATGTTACCTTGACTAATTCATCCAGGTGGTCCTTCTAGCTTGTATTGAATGTAATGCAATGACCATGTTGATGTGGAGACAAAGGAACTCAACTGAGTAGAAGTGGAGATTTAATGAATACTTGCCTCATATGTATAAGAACATGCATGAGTTTTGATGGTATAGTAGTAAATGTAGACATTTAGCGAATGTACTGTTAGTTCTATTGAATATATAGATATAGTTATCAATCATTTTTATCTATCTCCATTTATGATGATATATTGGATATGAGATAAATAAGAAGAAAAATTAATGATCTTCTAACTGAAAAGGGGATTACATATTGTGTTGACAGTGAAATTGGTAATCATACTTTGTCACCCACCTTTAGGGGATGAGGCAATATCTGTTATTGTCCTCCTAGATCCTTTATTTACTAACCAATTGTTTTAGGGTTAGGGGGCCCGTCCGGGATAGGAACCAACTACCAATAACAAGTGAGACACACAGGAACAACGGCCAGCAACAAGTAAGATTCCCACGTAGGAGCCCCAGAGTAAACTCCCAAGGACAGAGGTACGTTGAAAAGTGAAACCAGTCGAGTGGAATATAAATTATGGATACATACGATGATAATGAAGTAGACATGAGCGACCACGGTAACGAAGTGGTAGTGCATGAGCAAAGTGGCGATTTAAGTAGAAAACCCAGGAGGGAGAAGGTGGAGGAATTCATGAGTAATCCCACTATGTATGACCTGTACCAGCTTACGATACAGGAATTGCACCAGTTAGCGGAGGAGTATGGAATTACTGTATTAGGCACTCTCAAGGGTGACATACAGAGAGAAATCATGGCAGCCTTAACTGGGAAGGAAGTTATTGGTAGAAGTAGTGGGAATGAGTCAGAGAGAGAGGAAAGTCAGTCAATTGGCAAGTTAGAGTCGGATAAATATAAATTGCAAATGCAACTTGAGATAGAGAGAATTCGAGCAAATAAAGAAAAAGACTAAAAGAAATAGAAGTCATGAGCGCACAAGGAGGAAGAAATGGTGGAGGCGGAAGAGATGACAGGGTTAGTCAGTTACCTGAATTTGTAGAGGAAGAAGCAGAGAACTTCTTCACCCAGTTCGAGAAACTGGCCACCATCAGAAAATGGGAGAAAGGAGATTGGGCATTGTCGGTGCAAACAAAGTTCAAAGGAAAGGCGAGGGAGGCCTTTGCATGTTTATCAATAGAGGATTCAGTTAAATACTATTGGGTGAAGGAGGCTGTGCTCAGGACAGTAGAAATGGCACCTGAAGTATATAGGAGGAGATTCAGAAATATGAAGAAGATAGATGGACAGACATATGGCGATTTGGCCAGGGAGTGTGGCATGAGATTTGACCCATGGTGTAAATCGGAGGAAGTAGAAGACTTTGAGGAAATGAGACAGTTGATATTGTTGGAGCACTTTACAGAGATAGTGCATCCTGATATCAAATATGAAATCTGTAGGAACCAGATTAAGAATGTGACGGATAGAGCAAGGTTAGCTGATCAGTTGGCTGTTATGCGGAAAATGTGTACAGAGCGGGTGAGCCATAAGCAAGGTGGAATAAGGAATGTGGGATATGTTTATGGAAGGAATAATCAAAGAGTAGGCCACTTTGATTC
>NC_134779.1:87739390-87744390 GCF_046742065.1 Oratosquilla oratoria | reverse complement strand
GGTCAGGAGTGGTGGGAGAGCGAGGTCAGGAGGCTGAAGAATTTTAACCAACGGCTCACAGCTAGCATACCCCCTCTCTTCTCACTCCATCCTGCGTGACGGAATGTCTTGTGTCTAGGTATACCTGTTCCTCCTCCACTTACGCCTTAATTGTATTTATGTCTCTATTATTTCCTGTAATCTTTACTTTCCTAAAGAGGGCTATATCTATTAGCCGATACATAGAAGTTATACTTTCTTCTAAGTTTCCTTTTATTCCGACTGTGGGTTCTTCATGATTTTATATATATATATATATATATATATATATATATATATATATATATACCGTCTCCCTCCTTTAGAGAGAAAAGTTATTAGAAGAGTAGAAAGTCGCAATATGAAGATAAGTAACGCCCAGTTTGCTGTGTTATTTAATAAGAAATGTATATATATATGTATATATATATATATATATATATATATGTATATATGTATATATATTATCCGATACATAAAAGTTATACTTTCTTCTAAGTTTCCTTTTATTCCGAGTGTGGGTTCTTCAATATTATATATATATATATATATATATATATATATATATATATATATATATATATATATATATATATATATATATATATATATATATATCAGTGGCGACTCCGGCCGTCAGGCTACTCGGGCTTAGCCCGATTATTAGATTTTCTAAAATGAACATGTAATTACAGCCAGTTAGCTCGGGTTCCATTTATTTCGCCTGGCCACAGTTCATATATTTTCGTTCAGCGTCTGGGATTCGTCTACTCTAGGTGGGTTGTGTCAGAATATAAATATTGCTCCTATATAACGCGCCTGACTCGTCACCCAATGATAGTCGAGCTGCTTCTCGGCTCGGCCAATCAGAGCTTTTCCGGATCCTGCCTCCGCCGCTCGGGCTCAAAGCTTACAGCCTTGTTATCTATAATTGTAAGAATTTAAAAGTAATTCAAATTCAATGTTTCCTTGAAACAATAGATTTCTACAGAGCTTAGGATTTAAATTCCAATGTATGAAAGATTTCAATTCTACAATATTCTTAAAGGAACGGAAAACTGTCCAGTAACTTGGGCTAATACAAATTAGCTTGGTAAGCTGGGTAAAAGACTAACTGGCATCTCTTGAGTTGATGATGCGCTCGGGCTCAGAGCTTACCGGCCCAAGTTGTTATCTATAATTGTAAGAATTAAAAGTAATTCAAATTCAATGTTTCCTTGAAACAATAGATTTCTACAGAGCTTAGGATTTAAATTCTAATGCAAGAAAGATTTAAATTATACAATATTCTTAAAGGAACGGAAAACTGTCCAGTAACTCGGGCTAATACGTATTAGCTTGGTAGAGGTAAAAGTCTACGGTGTGCATTACGTCTCTTACCTTCATTTATGCATGTGTCTTAGGCAAAATCTGTGATGAGCCCGAGTGACGTTGATGACCTGGAGTCGCCTCTGATATATATATGTATATTTATATATATATATACATATGTATATATATATAATGTATACATATATATATATATATATATACATATATATATACATACATATATATATACATATATATATATATATATGCAAATAAATCACAAAAACACCTGATTCACAAAATGTGTAATAAGACCACTTGGAAAATAAAATGAAAGGTTACCGAGCGTTTTCATCTATTTAAGAAGAAAACGTTCGGTCACCTTTAAATTTATTTTCCATTTTTTTTATTGATTTTTTTTCATGTCCTCTTGTTTTTTCATTGTCCCATTTTAATAAATCTTTCCTATCTAGAATTTCCATTCCTTTCATGATTCTCTAAATAGTCAGCAGATCTCCTCTTTCTCTTCTTTGTTCCAGAGTTGGTAATTCTAATTTGGACAATCTTCGTTCGTATGTTAATTTGGAGAGAGTTGGTGCCAACTTTGTCGTTGCTTTTTGTATTCTTTCTAATTTCTTTATATTCTTTATAGTATTGGGTGTCCATACTGTTGCTGTGTACTCCTGTTTTGGTCTAGTGTAACTAACATTGTTTCAATCATTTCCTCATCTAAGTAGTCAAGTGCCACTTTCATAGGTTGAGTGTTTCTCCGACTATTTTACTGATGTTTGTCCGATGTCATGTCTTTGCTGATTATTACTCCAAGTTCTCTTTCCGAGTTCACTTTTTTGACTTCTTCACCAATTTTATAATTTCTTGATATTCTATTTTTTTTTTTTTTTACTTTTTCCAAACTCCATTATACTACACTTCTTGATATTGAAGTTCACTTCTCACTTTTGAGTCCATTTCCAGATTTTGTCCAGGTCTAACTGTAATGGTTCACAATCCTCCTCTGTTCTTACTTTCTTTAATATTTTTGCGTCATCTGCGAAGAAATTCATCCAACAATCTACTCCTTCATCCATGTCATTTATATATATGGTAAACATGATTGGAGCCAGTACCGAACCTTGCAGGACACCACATTTTATTTCTTCCCAATTCGAATAATTGCCTCTAATTAGTACCCTGATTTTTTTTTCTAGTCAGGAAGTCTTCCATCCATTCCAATAATTTTCCTCTGGTGTCACCTATTGATTCTATTTTTCTTATTAGTTTCTTGTGTGGTACCTTATCAAATGCTTTGTGTAAGTCTAGAATGGCACAGTCTGCCCATTCATCCCTTTCTTGTATTATTTCTATTAATCTCGAATAGAAACAGATCAGGTTTGTTGTACATGATCTTCCTTGTCTAAATCCAAATTGATTTGGATTCAGTATAGTTGTTTCTTCCAGATGTTTAACCCATCTACTTTTGATAGTTTTTCACATATTTTTGCTACTGTGCTTGTTAGGGAAACCGGTCTGTAGTTGGATGGATCTTCCTTGTCTACTCATTTATAAATTGATACAATATTTGCATTTTTTCAGTCCTGTGGTACCTTTCCTTCTTTGAGTGAGTATTTAGTTATATTGTATATTTTGTCCGTCAACTCCTCTATGCATTCTTTCAGTATCCAATTTGCAATTCCATCCGGGCCATGTGATTTCCTGACATCAAAGGTTTTTTATTTGGTCTCTGATTTCCTTTTGTGTTACAGCTATTTCCTTCATATGGGGGAGGGGGTTCTCTCTCTCTATTCCATCACACTTCTGTGAATTTTCAATTGTGAATACCGATTTGAAATGATTGCTCATAATTTCAGACATTTTTCTTCTGTATATTCATAATTTCCCTGGCGCAGTTTTTACTTTTCTTGCTTATTTTTAAGTTTACCATTTACATACCTGTAAATTAGTTTAGGTTGTTCCTTGCATTTTTCTATTATGTCTCTTTCATAGTTTCTCTTTTCATCTCTGCGTGTTTTTACATAATCATTTCTTAGTTTGATGTTTGCCATATACTCGTTTTTTTTTCTTTTTTCCATCTTTTCCAATATTTGTCTCTTCTATCTTTAGCCTTACTACATTTTTTGCTGTACCAGTTTTTTGTGTATACTCTTTCTTGCTTTTGTTGTGGTATATATTTGTTCACTCCCTCATTACATATATATATATATATATATATATATATATATATATATATATATATATATATATATATTTTTATATATATATATTTATATATATATATATATTTTTTTTCTATTCTTTCTTTTAGTATATTCCATTTCTCTTCCATCTTTGTTTCTTCATTTAGGAATTTATCCCAGTTTGCGTTAGGAAGAAATTTTTTGTTTCTCAAAATTAGTTTTGTTGTACATTAGTCTTAATTTTCTATGTTTCTCAGTTCTTCTTAAGTTCATTTGCTCTTTTAGTTCGAATTCTATTAGTACATGGTCACTCTTTTCTATTGGAGTTTTATAATAAATTCTGTCCACAATTTCAGATTCTGACGTAAGTATCAAATCCAGTCTCGATGGTTCCTCATTGTTTCTGTATCTGGTATAATCTTTTATCCATTGAGTCATTACGTATTCAATGATCATATCGAGTAGTATGCTTCCACCGAGGTCTTCTCCACCCTTCACTTTCATTTCTTCCCAACACGTTTCTTTTGAATTAAAATCACCCATAATTACTATATTTCCTTTCTCTCAGTATATTATTTGGTTCATATTTTGTATCTTCCAACAGTTTGGAATGATCGCTTCCTGTAAAGGAATGTGTTTTGGGGGGCACATACACTACTACAAATTTTCTACTTTTCATGTAATTGCTATCAACTTTTATCATAATTGACTCTACATTGTTTTTTTCCTTGTGTTATCTTTGTCACATTTAAGTCTTTCCTAGTCAAAAATAATACTAGTCCACCCTGTTTTTCCTTTCTATTCTTCATCCAACTGTTGTATATACCTTGTCCTACAGTGTTTGGTGGTAGAGTACTTTTCATTTTAGTTTCTACTATTCCCATTATGTCTGTTTTTTTTTTTTATGCCAGATAGTCATTTAATTCATCCACTCCTAAAATCATCCCGTCTATGTTGGTATAGGCTAACTTTAATTTTTCCTTTCTCGTCTTTTTCTGTCTATTTTGTTTCCCTTTTCTTGATATACCATTTTCTCAGACTCAGGTTCACCACTCTCTCTCTCTCTCTCTCTCTCTCTCTCTCTCTCTCTCTCTCTCTCTCTTTCTCTCTCCCCCCTCAAAAAAATAAGTTTTCTTTTAATTTTTTTATTTGCTTCATTTCTAAGTTCCTTTTATTTCTCTTTTTCTTCATCACTCATTTTTTTTATCCATACATTTTTGTAATGTTCATTATTTGCTAGTTTTGTTGTTCTAGATAGTACTTCCTCTGCCACAATTTGTGATCTAGTCTATATGTCTCCTCAATTTCTTTATCCATACTGTGTCCTTCCTCTTGAATCTCTTTCAGAATTTCTTTACCGATCTCTTCCTCCTCTTTTTCTCTCTGATATCGAGGAACATCATGTTTCTCTTTAGTACCATATTTTATAATGCATCTTTTTTATCCACTGTGTCCCTGACCAAATTATCTTTCTCT
>NC_134779.1:87729390-87734390 GCF_046742065.1 Oratosquilla oratoria | reverse complement strand
TGAAAATAGTGTCTCTCCTGACGTTTTCTCATTACTTATTGCACAGATGAGTATATATATACATACATACATATATAGATATATATATATATACTATACATATACATACCACACACACACACACATATATATATATATGTATATATATATATATATATACATATATCAGATAATTTATATGACCGGTGCGCAGAGGATTCGAACCTACTGCCCTGGCTCCAAGAGACTCCCAAATCAGTGCCTTAGACCGCTCAGCTATCGATGGTTAAAACTCTCCCAACTCGAAGCGCTACTGGCTTCCAAGATTTAGGAAAGACAACTCTCTATGGCCCCAAATTCCTATTTTTTACAGAAGAGTCAACCACACACGTAGCAGAGGGTAAGGACCGGAACAAACCCCTTTCACGCTTTCATCATTGTAACTATATGAGTAATTCGCTAGTGGACAGCGACATCAATCAGATGATTTATATGATCGTTGCGCAGAGGATTCGAACCTACTGCTCTGGAGCCTAAGAGACTCCCAAGTCAGTGACTTAGACCGCTCAGCTATCGATGGTTTAAAACTCTTCCAGCTCGAAGCGCTACTGGCTTCCGAGATTTAGGAAAGATCACTCTCTGCGGCCCCAAATTCCTATCTTTACAAAAGAGCCATCCACACTTGTAGCAGGGGGTAAGGATTGGAACAAATCCTTTTGACGCTTTTTGAAACCAGGAGTGAAAATCTTTAAATCAATCCATTACTCATCGCAAGGAAATCAGTTACAAACATTAGGTAAGGTTGAATAGAAATTATCTTATATAAAAATGAACATTTGCACATTCCAGTGATAGTTGTAGAAGAATATGTTTTTCCAGGAGATTTATTGATAGGATTTGCAACAATGAGAAAAGAAAACATGGTGATATGTTCTGCTGACTTAGGGATCCTAGTGAAATCACATTTAATCCCATTTTTAAATCAACCAGACTTAAGACCAGTGACAGGAATCAATGAATCCCTAGACATAGATAACAAAGATAACAATTTTACTTTAGATAAAGAGGCCGAGCGGTCCAGGCCAACAGAAAGTAAAGCCTCATATAGTGAACCCAACTCAGATGTCCAAGAAATCCCAGAAATTACTAATTCATCAACTACAAATGAAGCCTTGCAAATTGTGGATGGTGACGTAATAAAGTCGACTTTATTACACCCCAGAACAGTTAATAGGATCAAAGTGCAATTGAAAGTATTCAGTGTAGACTGAAATTTTAACCCTCCCAGAATCAATTAGATGAAAAAGTTTGAAGTTGTACTCAGGGATTTATAAGTCAAATAAGAACATAGAAACATTAATTCCTAACTCTTTAAATAAAGATATATTTTTAAGGAAAGTTACACAAATAGGATGTTTTTAGGTGTGTACTAAACTCATCAAGATTTTTTTATGAGAGTAGTGAGGAGGTGGAATTACTCATTTCATCAGTTTGCTTAGTTCAGGAAAAAATAGAGTTAGAAAATACAAGAATCAACTAAGAACCTACTAATTGCCCTGAGTTGGATGAGTTTAGTTGTTTTGCTTATGAAGCACAATAAAGCAATTGCTTTGCCGGGGGACGCCTTAGGCAAAACAACTGTTTTAAAACATTTGATTAAATCAAAACCACAGCCTATTACATAACGGCCTACAGAGTTCCTCACTCTAAATTAGCAATAGTAGATAAACTGATCACTGAAATGTTATCGCAGGATATTGAACATAGTAAAAGTGAGTGGAACTTTCCTTTGATTTTGGTGCCAAAATCAGATGGTACTATGCGCCCAGTTATTGATTATAGGGAATTGAATAAGCACACCATTCGTGACAGGTTACCATTACCAGTAATAGGTGACATTTTAAGAAGTTTGGGAACTGAGAATAGATATTGCAGCACTATAGATATCAAATCTGCTTTTTGGCAAATAGAGTTGCATGAAGACTCACGAGAGTTCACAGCATTTTCCACTCCAACGGGACATTATGAGTTCAAACGAATGCCATTTGGGTTATGTAATAGTCCATTAACTTACATGAGATTAATAAATACAATTCTAGATGGGTTGTTAGGAAACACTGCTAGTGTATTCCTAGAAGTCACTTTAATAGTTTCCCAGACAACGATTGAGCACTTTAAGAAATTAGATTTGATATTCTCAAGACTAGTTGAAGCAGGATTGAAAGTAAAACTTGAAAAATGTAAGTTCTTGCAAGACAGTGTTATTCATATGGGACACAAGATAGACAGAAATGGACTTAGTACAGTGAATTCGAAGGTTGAAGCAGTCAAGGATTCTCCAGTTCCAGCCAATGTAGACAAGGTTAGGAGCTTTTTGGGATTAACAGGATATTATATAAAATTTATCTAACGTTATGCTGAAATTGCTTATCCATTAAGTTTTTTGTTGAGGAAGGACTCAAAGCTCATGTGGGGACCTGCACAATAGGAAGCTTTTGATAAATTGAAAGATAAACTCACGAGTTCTCCAGTTTTAATATTTCCAGACTATGATAAAGAATTCATTCTTTGCACTGATGCATCTGACATAGGATTAGGAGGAATACTTATGCAAGAGAGAAATGGAACTTTGAAACCAATAGCTTACACATCAAGACTTTGTAATAATGCAGAGAGAAACTACTCTATAACAGAGAGAGAAACATTAGCAGTGATATATTCCTTAGAAAGTATTAGAGATATGATATTGGGACATCTAATCAGAGTTTGGACTGATCATACAGCTATTCAGAACTTATTTAAGCATAAGAATCTTAGGGGCAGACTCGCTAGATGGTTTGCGGTACTTCAGTGCTATGAAGTTAAATTTGAATATATTCCGGGTAAAAAGAATGTGGGTAAAAGTAAGGTGATGAGATGTACAAGGGGTGAAAGTGGCAGTAGACTGGAAGTGAACATTAAGGGAGAGCGACTGGAGGAAGCGGATAGTTTTAGATACTTGGGTGCAAGTGTAGCAGGAAAAGGTGGAGTGAAGGTGGAGGTAGAATGTAGATTGAGAGAAGCGAGTAAATGCCTTGGTGGTTTAAAGAGTGTAATGAGGAGTAGACATTTGGGAATGGATGCGAAGAGGAGACTGTATGAAGGAGTGATTGTGCCAACAGCACTGTATGGGGCAGAAACGTGGAACATAAGAGAAGAAGAGAGAAGGAGTTTGAATGTGTTTGAGATGAGGTGTCTGAGAAGTATGGTGGGGGTTACTAGGCTGGATAGAGTGAGAAATGAGGAGGTGAGGAGGAGAAACAGGGGTGAAAAAGGATTTGGGAGATAGGGTTGATGAAAGAATATTAGGATGGTTTGGACACATGGAAAGAATGAGTGAAGAAAGACTAGTAAAAGAGGTATGGAAGGCAGATGTGGAGGGAGTGAAGATGAGGGGACGTCCTAGGATGAGGTGGATGGATGGGGTGAAGGGGGCTTTGGGGAAGAGGGGAATGTCTGTTGAGGAAGGAAGGGAGAGGACGGAAGACAGAGGTGAGTGGAGAATGGTTGTATATGGATGATGTTGTGACTGCATGAGGAGGAATGGGCGGGGGGGTGGGGGTGGGGTAGTATGTGTGAGTAAATTTTGACGCAGCCCGAAGGGATTTCTCCCCGTCTTCGCCTTATATGCAAAGGGGGACGGAGAGGGGGGGTCGCCGATTAAATGAAGCGGCCTTGCTGTGGATGTACTGTGTCTTGCGGCACTGCTTCTGACCCAGGGCGGTGGGCAGGGTGCAGGGATGACCCGTCATCCAGGAGGTGCTCAGATGAGAGGAAGGGTGGGAGGGGTGTGGAGTGTATTTAGGGATGAAATGGGTGGGAGTGTTTTTATGCCTTTCCCTTTTTGGCTACCTCCCTTGGAAGGGGGAAAAAGCCTTGGTATATGTATGTATGTAAAAAGAATGTTAAGGCAGATGCACTTTCTAGAAATATTAGCCAACAAGGTTGATTAATTTTGTTTGTAGTATAGAAGAGTTAGTAACTTTAGATGAGGAAATGCTAATAAGAGAACAGAGGGATGATAAGACATGTGATTCATTAGTCAAGTACTTGATAAACCCAAGAGGAAATCCTCCAAAACTACCAAAGGGTATAAGATAGTGGAATTTCATTTGACTAATGGACTTTTGTATAGAAAAACAGTTGTAAGCGGGAAAGAAATTTCTAGAGGTCCAGTAATACCACAAACTCTTGTAAAAGAGATATTGAAATTACTTCATGATAGTGATTGTAGTTTACATCCAGGAATGATAAAACTTATAGACAAGCACAACTTAAATAATTTTGGCCAGGTATAAGGAAAGATATATATATAACTATACAGAAAATGGTTTGAAATGTGTTAAGGTGAAAGGAAATACATCAAAACCTGCTCCTATATTTACCTATCCCATTACACAGAAACCTTGGAAAGAGTTTACATAGATACATTGTAGTTACCTATGTCTGAAAATGGATATAAATATGTATTTGTTGTCATTGATTATCTTTCAAGATTTTGTATCTTCCAACCCATACCAAATAAAAAAACTGAAACCATTGTTTCAGTTATCTATGATTAGATAATCTGTAATTTCACTTCTCCTAAGATCTTTATTTCAGACAATGGTACTAGATATAACAAAATCTTGGAAAAATTTAGTTTATTCAAGATAAAGAAAGTGAACATTCTAATGAACCATCCACAAAGTAATGGAGTTGTAGAGATGTTAAATAAGAAAATTATTACATGTCTTAGAAGTATGATAAGTCCTCATAGTATAACCTGGGATACTTGGATTCCTTGTGTTAAATATACTCTGAAGAACCAAATTAACATAGCAACAGGTGAAACACCTCATTTCATTATTTTTGGGGAAGACAAAATTCTTCCATATGAAATCTTGATTGCAGAGCAGAAATCTGTGTATAATATAGATGATTATATATCAAATAGGATATATACTTCTCAAACATACACCAAAGAGTTAGAGAACATATGC
>NC_134779.1:87721890-87724390 GCF_046742065.1 Oratosquilla oratoria | reverse complement strand
AATCAGACAGACAAATTATAACAAAACAAAAACAAATAATATAACATAAATTATAATAATTACAGCATCTTATATTGTTATGATGTCTGATTTCAGAAATTCAGCTGGAACTATTTCTGAGTTCCAAATGAGCAGTATGAGCTCATGTATCTTTAGATGTAGGAAATAACCGCCTTCTTTGTACAATTCTGAGGGCAGGCCGTTCGGGCCGGGCGCTTTATTATTCTTTAAGGATTTAATGGCATCTGTAATTTCTTTAAAGGTGGGTGGTACATCCATCTCATTTGCAGGAGGTGCCAGAGGGATTTCATCCAAGATATTTGGTGTTATAGGGTTTTTGTGATTTAATAGGGTTTGGAAGTGCTGCCCCCATCGGTTAAGAATGGCGGATTTATCTTTTAGAAGGTTACCTTCTTGTGATCTGACAGGGACTAGATTGCGTTTTTGGGGCCCGTAGATTACCTTCAAACCGTTGTAAAACCCATGCTGGTCATTACTGTCAGCAAGGTATTGCAGGTCCTTCGCCTGGTTGATCCACCATTTATTTTCCATATCACGAAGCTTGAGTTGTGTTTCTTTTCTTAGGTTTTGAAACGTTTGTTTCAGTTTTGTGGAGTTTGGGTTTGAAAGCCAAGCATCATGGGCTTTGTTTTTCTGAGATAGATTATTTTGTATATCCTCTGCATTTTCATCAAACCAATCTTTGTGGTGGCGTGTTCTGAAGCCAAGAGTTTCTTCTGCACATTGTTTCAGTGTGGAGTGAATGTTAGTCCAGACATCGTCAGGTGACGCAGTTGGGGGGCCGTTGTCTTGCGTTAAGTTTACATATATTGAATTTCTGAAAGCATCTAGTTTTCTTGAGTCTTTCAGACAGCTGATGTTTAGCTTTTTTGAAGGACATACATACATACATACATACATACATACATACGTACATACATACATACATACATACATACATACATACATACATACATACATACATACATACATACATACATACATACATACATACATACATACATACAAATGATTACAAAGGCGGAGCATGCCGACAGGAGACCTTTTGATCCATATCTAAGTCGGATGCGAAAAAAAATCATATTAATAATAAAATAATAAATAAAAACTATGATAATGTAAATAACAAATGAAATACATAAATAAATGCATAGATATAGTTAAATAATAAACAAACAGGTAAATAGTAAATAATAATAAATTTACATATAACTAATAATAAATGAAAATCAGACAGACAAATGATAACAAAACAAAAACAAATAATATAAGATAAATCATAATTCATTACAGCATCTTAATTAGGTATTTATCTAAATGATTCTTAAAGCTTCGAACTGAACTACATTGCACTACCTGTGCAGGAAGTTTATTCCATTCATTAACTACACGGTTGGCAAAGTTGTTTCTACCTACTTCCAAATTGAATCTATTTCCGGACAGTTTGAGACCATTGTTTCTTGTCTGATTCTCATTCAATGTAAAAATTTGGTCACTTTTGATGTTGTCAATTCCCTTTAGAATTTTAAAGACCTGTATCAAGTCACCTCTGAGTCTACGCTTTTTTAGGGAAAACAGATTCATATGTTTTAGTCGATTTTCGTATGATTTATTTTTTATATTTGGAATCAGTTTTGTGGCTCGCCGTTGTACTTTTTCCAGTCTGTCAATGTCTTTAATGAGATTCGGTGACCATACGGAAACAGCATATTCCAAATGTGGACGAACTAACGATTTATATAGCTTGTTAATTAGTGATGGACTTTTGAAATAAAAAAATCGCACAATCAGTCCTGGAATCTTATTTGCTTTCTCAGAGGCTGAAATACACTGCTTGGATGATTTGAGGTCGTTACTGATAATTACGCCGAGATCTTTTTCACTATCCACTTTTGTTAACGAATTTCCAAATAACTTGTAATCATACTTACTGTTATTTTTACCTATGTGCATTACCTTGCATTTACTTGTGTTAAATTTCATTAGCCACTTTTCAGACCATTGCTGTAATTTATCTAAATCTTCTTGAATATCTAATTGGTTTGAGTGATCATTTGCTACTCCGCACAGTTTTGTATCATCAGCAAATTTGGAAACAGTAGATTTTAGTCAATGGTCTATATCATTTATATATACTATGTATTGAAGTGGCCCAAGAACGGAACCCTGAGAAACTCCACTTGCAACACTTTTCCATCCAGAAGTTTTTCCATTTAAAACAACTCTCTGTTTTCGACCATTCAACCAATTACTAGTCCAACCTAATAGGCTACCACTTATTCCATGCAAAGCTAATTTAGTAAGTAGTCTTTCGTGTGGGACGGTATCAAAAGCTTTTGCAAAGTCTAGATATACTAAATCTATATTGTTTCTTTTGTCATAATTCGAGATAACTGTGTTGTAGAATTCGAGTAAGTTAGTCACGCAAGAACGTTTCCGTCTGAAACCATGCTGGCTATCATTTATCAAACGGTTACTT
>NC_134779.1:87689390-87711890 GCF_046742065.1 Oratosquilla oratoria | reverse complement strand
GAGATCCCGTATCTTACGCTAAGCTACCTTCGTCTGACGTCACTAATTTTTCTAAACCAATCCCCGGTGACTTCTCAAATAAATGTCACTCCTTATGGGCGTGACTTTGAATTCATGCACCAATAGTTTTTTCCTCCTTCTGCACCTTGCACCAATCCGGAAAGCCATTTCAATGCCACTAGCAAAAATTGTTTACCTCAGCATTAGTCAAACGAAGGTAACCCGCGCTTACAATGTTGTGATTACATAAGCGATTATAAAAACAGTCACCACCGTCGGTGTGTTTACATAGACAAAACGTCGCCCTCACCTAGACATAACATTGCCCTCGAGCAGGCGTCGAGTCTGAATTATTCTACTGCCCTAGCTCATTTCCATTCGTACACTACCGGCCTCTTACAGGGCTCGGCAGCTACCCTTGGTCGTCCCGACCAATTTCTTATTTCCCTCTTACAGGGCTTGCTAATATATTTCTAGAATAAGCTAATCTACCCTTGCGTTATTGTTAATCTACCTTCCAAAATACATCATTCATGCTATAAATTGGGAATAATACATAAACATAATACCTATAAATGTGAATAACATGCATCTCAATATATATATAAGGTATTGAATTAAGCGGTTACATGGTTGATTTGCTTTGACAGAGCCAATCTCCGGAATACAACAAAGGCAATCAGTGCTGCCACTAACACTGAAAGTAAGGGTATGATAAGGATTGGTAACATATGTAAATCATTTGAGGGAGATCTTGACAATGGTCTTCTCTTAATTTTCAAGGGAGGGGAGTTTTCAGGCAATGTGAAGTTGAAGGTTGAAATGTAGGTGTCCTCGGTTAAATGCATTGTATTAAGGGTATTAGAAATGGTGGAAATAGTGTCTGCATGCAATTCGCAGTTATCTTGAATAGAGACAAGACCTTCAACCAAATCCAATTTAGGACTATACCAGGGACAATTTATTGACACCTTTGTCTTGTTAGGGAAAAACAGGTAATGAGATCCTTGTATGTTACAATGAGGGATCTGGTCTACCAAAATTCGTTGGTAATGACAATTGTTCATAACAGACATATTCCTAACCAGAGAGGCTTCACATGAATTTTTCAAAGCTTCACGGAACACAAACATGGAAGAATGACAGAGGTAAAGATTCCTATTAAATCTTCTACACTCCTTCAACTTGTCATTAGAGACTCTGCTCTCCTTCAGATTGTCTACAGAAAGGATATAATTGATTGGGTCTACAATTGGAATATCTACTTCATAAAATGAACCATTTACCTTCAATGGGAAGGGTTTCAATTTGAATAAGTTAAATCTTTGGTTGGAAGAGAACGGAATTTCAATAATAACTGAAGTAACATTAAGGTAGGAGTTTAGCAATGGATAATATAATGCTACATTAGCTTCTTCAAAGAAAGGTTCAAAGTTCCAATCCTTCTTTGCTGACTTAATTACCTTTATAAGTTGAGGTATTGGAAGGAGAGAAGAAGTTACTTGACCCGAATTGGCCATAACTAAATCCTGTACAAAAGATTCCAATTGAACTTGCATCTCAGATAATTTCAATTGCATAGTATTGAGTAACAAAAAATTTGCATTGTACTCTCTTGTTCACTTTGTTTCAAGCTGAGATTCTCTAAGTTATCTGAAATATCAGAGATCATTTCTTCAATGTTTTTAATGCTTGATTGTAATTCATCAATTTTTCCAACTTTCTCCTTTAATGTATTTATTGAAATTTTCAAGTCAGCAAGGAAGGCAAAATTGGCAATTCCCAAACCAGCAAGAGCTCCCAAAGCCACTACTATTGCACTTCTCTTTTGTCTAACATTGCTTTTGAAATTTGAACCTATGATGTGCAATTTATCCTCTATTTCCTTTATTTTGTTTTCAAGTCTATCCTTAACATCTTTACTGGAAATGTTCTGTTTTAATATTTGCAAACTTTTATTAATGGAGTCCACATTTTCTTTAATTTTGGTTACATTTTTATAATCAAGAACTACCCTTACCACCTTATCAACCAAGATTAGGTTACCTTGATGATGTACCAATGCTCCAGGACGAATCGGATTCCAGTCCATGGCACTCACCAAACTTAATATTATTAATAAGGCAGTTTTCATCTGTAAAATACATCAAGATTAATATTCAACTCTTGAAAAATATCATTATAATATTCTCCATATTCTCCAGGGTTATCAATATTTATGCACAAAGTATTACTATAATCATCTTCATAGATCTGCAAGCTAATTTTCCTTATGTCATCTAAATGTCCTACCAATTCTTCTCTTGATTCTAAATGTTTAAGTTTAAACTTGTTTCCACCTGCAGAATCAATTACCCTATATGGACCAGTGTACCTTAGTGAAAGTTTATTATTGGGTGAGGTTGCTTTGACCATTACTAATTCCCCAATTTTCAATTCTAGTTTACGAGCTATTTTGTGTTGTTGTTCCCTCATCTCTTGTGAATACACCTGCATATGTTTCCTAACTCTTTGGTGAATACTTTGAAGAGTATTTATCCTATTGGATATATAATCATCCATATTATATATGGGTTTTTGCTCTGCAGTCAACATTTCATATGGCAGAGTTTTGTCCTCCCCAAAAATTATAAAATGAGGTGTATCCCCAGTTGCTACATTAATTTGATTGTTCAGGGTACACTTAACACAAGGAATCCAAGTATCCCAAGTTACACTATGAGGACTTATTAGGGTTCTAAGACATATAATTATCTTTTTGTTTAACCTTTCTACTACTCCATTACTTTGGGGATGGTTAACGAGTATATTGACTTTCTTGATGTGGAACACATTACATAGATTTTCCAAGATTTTGTTATTAAATTCAGTCCCATTATCTGAAACTAGGATGTTAGGTGTAGTAAAATTACAGATTATCTGATCATAGATTACGGAAGCAATAGTTTCAGCTTTCTTATTGATTATGGGTTGTAATATACAAAATCTTGAAAAATAATCAATAGCAACAAATAGGTATTTAAAGCCGTTCTCGGTTAGTGGTAATTCCAAAGTATCCATGTGAACTCTTTCCCAAGGTTTCTGTGGAATGGGATAGGTGAGTATAGGAGCAGGTTTTGGTGTATTTCCTTTCACCTTTACACATTTTACACATTTTTCTATATAATCATATATAGTTTTCTTCATACCTAACCAAAAGTACTTAAGTTGTGCCTGTCTATAAGTTTTATCCTTTCCAGGATGTGAACTACAATCACTATCATGAAGTAACTTCAATATCTCATTTACCAGAGTTTGTGGTATAACCAACTGATTTACTTGACCTCTAGAAATATCTTTCCCATTTACAAATGTTTTCCTATACAAAATTCCATTAATCAAATGAAATTCCTCTATCTTATACCCCTTTGGTAGCTTTGGAGGATCTCTTCTTGGGTTCATCAAATGCTTGATTATTGAATCACATGTCTCATCATCTCCCTGTTCTCTTATTAGCATTTCTTCATCTAAAGTTACTAATTCTTCTATACTACAAACAAAATTAATCAACCCAGTCCCAGTCATTGGTTGACTAATGTTTCTAGAAAGTGGATCTGCTACATTCCTTCTACCCGGAATATAATTAAATTGAACATCATAGCACTGAAGTATCGCAAACCATCTAGCAAGTCTGCCTCTAAGATTCTTATGCTTAAATAAGTTCTGAATAGCTGTGTGATCAGTCCAAACTCTGATGGGATACCCTAGTATCATATCCCTAAAACTTTCTAAAGAATAAATTACTGCTAAAGTTTCTCTTTCAGTTATAGAATAGTTCCCTCTCCGCACTATTACAAAGTCTGGATGTGTAAGCTATGGGTTTTAAAGTTCCATTTCTCTCTTGCATTAGTATGCCTCCTAACCCTATGTCAGACGCATCAGTACAAAGAATAAATTCTTTTTCATAGTCGGGGAAAATTAAAATAGGTGAACTTGTGAGTTTATCTTTCAACTTGTCAAAAGCTTGCTGTTGCGCAGGTCCCCATATGAACTTTGAGTCCTTTCTCAACAAAGAACTTAGTGGATTAGCAATGTCAGCATAACTTTGAATGAATTTTCTATAATATCCTGTTAATCCCAAAAAGCTCCTAACCTTGTCTACATTGATCGGAACTGGAAAATTCTTGACAGCGTCCACCTTTGAATTTACTGTACTCAGTCCGTGTCTGTCTATCTTATGTCCTAAGTAAATGACACTGTCTTGCAAGAACTTACATTTTTCAAGTTTTACTTTTAACACAGCTTCTCCTAGTCTTGAGAATATCAAATCTAATTTCTTAAAGTGCTCCACTGCAGTCTGAGAAACTATTAAAATGTCATCTAGAAATACACTGGCAGTGTTTCCTAACAATCCATCTAGAATAGTATTCATTAATCTCATGTAAGTTAATGGACTATTACATAACCCAAATGGCATTCTCTTGAACTCATAATGTCCTGTTGTAGTAGAAAATGCTGTGAACTCTCTTGAATCTTCATGCAATTCTATTTGCCAAAAAGCTGATTTGATATCTATAGTACTAAAATATCTATTCTCAGTTCCCAAACTTCTCAAAATGTCACCGATAATGGGTAATGGTAACCTGTCACGAATGGTGTGCTTATTCAGTTCCCTGTAATCAATAACTGGTCGCATAGTCCCATCCGACTTTGGTACTAGGATCAACGGAAAATTCCACTCACTTTTACTATGTTCAATAATATCCTGTGATAACATTTCAGTGATGAGTTTATCTACTACAGCTAATTTAGAGTGAGGAACTCTGTAGGCTGGTATGTAGATAGGTTGTGTTCCTGGTTTTAACTTAATGTGATGTTTTAAAACAGTTGTTTTGCCTAAGGCGTCCCCCGGCAAAGCAATTGCTTTTTTATGTTTCATAAGCAAAGCAAATAAAGCTTCATCCAACTCAGGGCAATTAGTTGATTGTAATAATTCTTTATATCTATTTCTTAAGTCTATGCCTTCTTGTACTGAACAATTTGATGAAGTTGGTAATTCTATCTCATCACTATTCTCATTTAAAATCTTAATAGGTTTAGTACACACCTGAATACATCCTATTTGTGTACCTTTCTTTAAAACTATCTCTTTATTCATAGTATTAATTACTAATACTTCTACTCTGTTCTTATTTGTCTTATAAATCCCTGAGTCCCACTTCAATCCTTTAAGTTTAACTGATTCTGGGACTGTAATTACTTCAGAGTCTACATTGATTCCTTTCAAACACACTTCAACCTTATTAATTGACATGGGATGTAACAATGTCGACCTTGTCAATCCGCAATCTGCAATTCTCAAGGCATCTGTGGTTGATAATTTAGTAATCTCTGGGATTTCTTGAACTTCTGAGTTGGGTTCACAAATTGTTTTACTTTCTGTAGGGTTGGACCGCTCGGCCTCACTATCTAGGATAGAAATATTATCTAAGGATTCATTGATTCCTGTCACTGGTCTTAAGTCTGGTTGATTTAAGAATGGGATTAACTGTGACTTCACTAAAATTCCTAAGTCAGCAGGACAAATTACCATGTTTTCTTTTCTCATAGTTACAAATCCTATCAATAAATCTCCTGGAAAAACAGACTCTTCTACCACTATCACTGGGATGTACAATTGTTCATTTGTATACAAGGCAACTTCTAGCTCAATCTTGCCTAATGTTTTTAACTGATTTCCAGTTACACCTTGCAATGTGTAACGGATTGGTTCCAACATTTTCACTCCTGGGTTCAACTGGTTTAAAACTTTACTAGTAATTACATTAACTACAGACCCTGTATCAATAAAAATTTGAATAGGCTTATTGAACACTTTACCCGCAATGAGAGGTCCTACAGAAGTTTTACCAACAGTAATTATCAGTTTGTCAGTTTCTTTCATCTCCCTTGCATTCCCATTTTTAACACAATACCGCCTATCGGTATATATATGGGGAGGTCTGAAATGGTTTATTCTGTGTCTGGGGGTTTTCCTCTTAGCCCTGGGGGTATCCGAAAATTTCGGCACTCATGAGTTCTGTGTCCGATTTTATTATGGTAAATACAGAATGGAGGGTTCCTACATTGATACTCATTGTGACCTTCGTATTTGCAATTTCTGCAAATAATCCCATAAAAACATTCTTGTGCCTTGTGTCCCCAAGCATTACAATTAAAACATAGGATTCTGGTATCCCTATCCCTAGATGGACTTCTAGCATGCCACCTATGTCCTACTTCTGTTTTCTTAAACTCTCTAGAGTTCCTATATTGGCTTTGTTGATTTATAGGCATTACATATGGGTTTATTGTTCTGGTCTCACTGTATCCTTGAAGAAGATAATCTACTTCTCCTAAACAGATATTTGATTTTAAATCTTTGTACAGCCTTTCTGCTGTTAAGTCATCAGAATTCTTTGCCAATAAGCTAAATGTAATCAATTTGATTACCTGTGAGATTTCCATCTTCTCACTAGATCTTTCTATCCAGTCTGAATCTTTCAAGATAGAATTCATGTCTTTTGACCATCTATCTAATCTAGCTAAGTACTCTGTGTCAGTTTCACTTGTCCTAACTTCCTTAATCATTTTTACCAATGATCTAATAGGATCCTGATCACATTTGGACATGAAATGTTTAAGAAAGGCTTTCTTGTAATTATCATATTGATTAATTAATTCCATTTGCTGAAAGTTAATGACAAACCTCGCCCTTCCATGCTCTGGATCTATATTCTCCTTGAGAATCTCAATCTTACGATTCTCATTTGTAATGTTTTTACTAACTATAAGTGTGTCAATAAGGTTCAAGAACTTGTTTACACCATATGTGTTAGACTCTCCTGTGAATTTTGGAATATTTGTATTTGATGTGTGAATTTCGTGTCTCAACACGTTAGAATTCTGAGGGGTACTCATACTTATTATTAATACCTTGCTTTAGCCTGGCTGCTTGCGATGTCGCTTCGTGATGTCAATGTCTGGTTTGACGTCCTTCTACGGTCTTGTCATTCCTCAACGACGTTGTTCCTCCTCCATCACACACTCTGCCTTGAAGACCGCCTTGTAGATGATGATCTCCTTGAAGAATCTTGAAGAATGCTTGTTCCCAACGTAGCAGTTACTTGAAGTTGTAGATTTCTCTCGTAGTCGTAATACACTCTTGATTTTGGTTGTCTTGTTCCCGTAGACTTCTGGCGCCACTTCTCTTCGGAGGTGTTTAACACCCAGTTCATCCGTCGCACCGCTGAGCACCACTTTCACCACCCCTAGTCACCACTGTCACTTAAATTTGACTTGTAATATCACTCGTCTCGAGGCCCCTTGCCTCTCGTTACGTGAGGTTCACTAATATTCAAGTTCCTCTTAAGTAGTAGGCCCAATGCCTTCTTTTTCCTGTAGTCTCACTATTTTCTAGGCCCCATGCCTATTCCTCTCGTCCTTTGGGTTAATAAAAGGATGGTGAATTTTCTTTCTTCTTTCACTGTAATTTCACCTTAGCTTACACTCGGGATCTCTTTTCTCTCGTCTCTACATCGTCTCCTGATCCTCTCTCTCTACACCCTCTCTATATCTTCTCCCTCTATCTTCTCCATCTCTTCTCTATAGAACGTCTGACGAGATCCCGTATCTTACGCTAAGCTACCTTCGTCTGACGTCACTAATTTTTCTAAACCAATCCCCGGTGACTTCTCAAATAAATGTCACTCCTTATGGGCGTGACTTTGAATTCATGCACCAATAGTTTTTTCCTCCTTCTGCACCTTGCACCAATCTGGAAAGCCATTTCAATGCCACTAGCAAAAATTGTTTACCTCAGCATTAGTCAAACGAAGGTAACCCGCGCTTACAATGTTGTGATTACATAAGCGATTATAAAAACAGTCACCACCGTCGGTGTGTTTACATAGACAAAACGTCGCCCTCACCTAGACATAACATTGCCCTCGAGCAGGCGTCGAGTCTGAATTATTCTACTGCCCTAGCTCATTTCCATTCGTACACTACCGGCCTCTTACAGTTCATTCTTCCAGATCCTTCCTTGTGACAGGGGATTAATGTGTATCAATGTGGTGTTATTTAATGGCTCCATTAGAGAGGTGATGGGTGAGGCGTCTTGACCTTTTTGTCGTAATCGACCCTATGTATTTTTCATTAAGGGTTACACAGTTTCCTTTCTTACATGTGTATTTGTACACAAGGTGGCTACGTTGGAGTGGGGTTCGCTGGCTAGGGTTATTCTTAAGGAGGAGGTGGGACGTTTTCCTATTCTGGTACCAAATGTTCAGGTGGGTTTTGTCGTCACTGTTGGAGGGTCTGACGTTTTTGTCCAAGTATCTAAAGCAACCAACTCGCCAGTCTCTCTCCATTAATACTCATTTCCATTTTGCTGCCGTCCTCTCCCCTTGTACATCTCATCACCTTACTTTTACCCACATTTGTCTTCAAATTTCTTCTGTCGCACACCTTCCCAAATTCCATCACTAACTTCTTTAATCCATTTTCTGATCCTACTACAAGCACAGTGTCGTCAGCAAAAAACAACTGGCTTATCTCCTTATTTTCTCCATTTCCTTTAACCATCTCCAATCCATGGCCCATTACCATTGCGTTTGCCTCTGGCACCAACCCAGCCAAGGCAACATAACACATCCCTAGTGAAGTCCCACCTTTACCTCAAGCCACCCACTCTTTCTATTTCTAATTCTAACACAGGCTCTACTACTTCCGTAAAAAATCTTGACTGCTCTTTACAACTTTCCTCCTATCCCATCTATCTGCAATATTTCACACAGTGCCTTCCTATCTGATATGTTGTAAGCCTTTTCCAAATCCATAAAGACCGAACAAACATATTTACGTCATACAAATGGTTTTTCACATATATGCCTTACCACAAAAACCAGATCCATACAAACCCTACCAATCCTAAACCGACACTGTTCCTCACCAATTACTCCCTCTGTTCCTATCCTAATCCTCTCAATCAAAACCCCCCATAAACCTTCCCAACTACACTCAACAAACTGATCCTTCTGAGACTATTTCACTCACACTTGTCCCCTTTTCCCTTGTAAAGCGGAACTATACAGGCACTTCTCCAGCCCTCGGTCACTCTACCTTCTTTTAGACAAACATTAAACAACTTCACCAGCCAGTCCACCATCACTCTATCCCCCTTTTTTAGACCCTCCACATGACACCCATCCAACCCAGGTGCCTAACCTGCTCTCATTATTTTAACAACTGTTTTCACCTCATCTTTCTTTATTTCTTCTCGTTTTTCCTCTTTCATCACTGTCATTTTCTTAGCACTTCCCATTGCAACTATCTTTCCCTCCCTAGCCTCCTTCCTACTTAACAACTCTCTAAAATACTGCCGTCTCTTCTATTATCATCTCCCTATCTGCACCATTTATCTTTTCTTCTCTACATGATTTGCCTCCTCTCCCTCTCTTAATTTTCTTCCAAAATATATTTTTATTATTTTCAAAATGTTCTGTCATATTCTTACCTCACTCCAAATCTGCTCTCTTCTTTGCCTCTTTTAACTTATGCTTCACTTCTCTTCTCACATATATGCATATATATATATATATATATATATATATATATGTGTGTGTGTGTGTGTGTGTGTGTGTGTGTGTGTGTGTGTGTGTGTGTGTACATACATACATATACCAAAGAATTTCCCCCTTACAAGAAGGGTAGCCAAAAAGAAAAAGGCATAGAAACCATTCCTACCCATTAAATTCCCCACATTTTTCACTCCACTCCACCCTCCTATCTCCCTCTCATCTTGACACCTCCTGCATGACGGCTCATCCCTGCATCTTGTCCACTGCCCTGTGTCAGAAGCAGTGTCGTAAGACACAGCACATCCACAGCAAGGCTGTTTCATTAATTAGGCGACCCCCCTCTCCGTCCCCTCATAAATAAAAGGAGAAGACGGGGAGAAATCCCCTCGGGCTATATCAAACTTCTCATAGATATTTTCTCATACCCCATCCACCCCCACCCACCTCATCCATCACAGCCTCATCTATACACAACCCTTCTCCATTCACCCCTATCTTCTGTCCTCTCCCGTCCTTCCTCAACAGACATTCCTCTCTTTCCCAATGCCCCTTTTACCCCATCCCTCCATCTCATCATAAGACGCCCCCTCATAGTTACTCCTTCCACCTCTTCCTTCCACACCTTTTTTACTAATCTTTATTCACTCATTCTTTCCATGTGTCCAGACCATCCTAATACTCTTTCATCAACCCTATCTCCAAACTCCCTTTCCACCCTTATTCTCCTCCTCACCTCCTCATTTCTCACTCTATCTAGCCTAGTAACCTCTATCATACTTCTCAGACATTCTATCTCACATTAAAACTCCTTCTCTCTTCCTCTCTTATGTTCCATGTTTCTGGCCCGTACAGTGCTGTCGGCACAATCACTCCTTCATATAACCTCCTCTTAGTATCCATTTCCAGATGTCTATTTCTCATTACACTTTTTAATCCACCAAGGCATTTGCTCGCTTCTCTCAATCTACATTCTATCTCCACACCCCCTCTTTCCTTTCCTGCCACATTCGCACCCAAGTATCTAAAAATATTCACTTTTTCCAGTCTCTCTCCTTTAATGATCACTTCCAGACTGTTGTCTCTCTCCCCTTGTACATTTCATCATCTTACTTTTGCCCACATATATCTTCAGATTTTTTCTTTCAAACATCTTCTCAAACTCTGCCACTAACTTCCTCAATCCCTCCTCTGATCCTGCTACAAGCGCAGTGTCGTCAGCAAACAACAACTGGCTTATCTCCCATTTTTCTCAAATTTCTTTAAACATCTCCAACCACCTACCCACTACCCTTGCATTCACCTCTCGCACCACCCCATTCATGTAAAGATTGAACAGCCCGGGCGACATAACACATCCCTGACGAAGTCCCACCTTTACCTCAAACCATACACTCTCTCCATTTCTAATCCTGACACAAGCTCTAATACTCTCGTAAAAATTCATGACTGCTCTTAACAGCTTTCCTCCTATCCTATATATCTGCAGTACCTCCTACAGTGCTTTCCTGTGTACCCTGTCATAAACCTTTTCCAAATCCATAAAAGTCCAAAAAACATCCTCACCTTTTCCTATACCTTTCTCACATATCTGTCTTACCACAAAGATCTCATCTATACAACCTCTACCTGTCCTAAAACTACACTGTTCCTCACCAATTACTCCCTCTGTTCCTCTCCTGATCCTCTCAATCAAGACCATCCCATAAGCCTCCCCAATACACTCAACAAGCTGATCCCTCTGAAACTACTACGCTCACACTTGTCCCCATTTCCCTAATAAGCGGAACGATACAGGCACACCTCTAGTCCTCCGGCACTCTCTCTCCAACAAACATTAAATAACTTCACCAGCCAGTCCACTATAACTGTACATCCTTTCTTCAGACATTGTGCATGGCATCCATCCAACACCAGGTGCCTTACCTGCTCTCATCATCTTAACAGCTGCTTTCACTTCATCTTTCCCTTTTCTCCTCCATTTTCCTCACTCATCACACTCATTTTCTTAGCGCTTTCCACTGCAACTACCTTTCCCTCCCTATCCTCCTTCACATTTAGCAGCTCCCTAAAATACTCTGCCCACCTTCCTCTCACTGTCTTTGCTTCTATCATCATCTCTCCATCTGTATCTTTTACTTTTTCTTCTCTACTTAATTTACCTTATCTTCCTCTTTTAATTTCTTTCCAAAACATCTTTTTATTTCTTCCAAAATTTTCTGTCATACTCTTACCCCATTTCACATCTGCTCTCCTCTTTGCTTCCTTTATCTTATGCTTAACTTCCTTTCTCTTTACTTTCTACCTCTCATACGATTCCTTCATGCTAATTTGTAGCCAACCCATGAAAGCCTGCTTTTTCTCTTCTACACATTTCTTTGCTTCCTCATCCCACCATTCGCTACCCTTCTTTCTATTTCCTCCCGCCCTCCTTGTTCCACACAACATCCTTACACACCTTACGACTCCCTCCTTCAACCATCCCCATTCCTCCTCTACTCCTAGTTCTACTCTATCTTTCACTACCTCCCACGCCTCTCTCAACTTCTTATTATACTCATTCTCCTTTTCTTTCTCATTTAAGCAGTTCACTCTAAGTACTTCCCTACCTTCTGTCCTTTCCCCCTTTCTCCACCTATTCTCCACTCTCAATTTACCTTCCACCAGAAAATTATCTGATATTCTCCCACTCTCTCTCCTTAGAACATGTACATACTTAATTCTTCCTACCATACTCCTGGTCACCACTATATAGTCCAATAACGCTCTATCTGCCATCCTTCCATCCACCACTCTCTCCCAAGTGTACTTATGCTTGACTTTCTTCCTAAACATTGTATTTGCTATCATCAACTCTCTTTCAAGACACATCTCCATCATCAATTCTCCACTACGATTTTTACCGGGAACTCTATACTTCCCAATGACTCCACTTATTAGTTTGTTTCCTACCCTAGCATTAAGGTCTCCCAATACAATTACATTGACATTTTCCCCTAATCCCTCTATGCACTCATTTAAATCTACCCAAAAAGCCTTCCTTTCCTCTACGCTCTTCTCACTACCAGGCCCATACGCACTTACAACAATCCACATCTCCTTTCCCAGCTTCACCTTCATCCACATCAACCTTGAAGAAACCTCCTTCCACTCCACAACACGCTTACCTATCTCTTCACTTATTTGTATAGCCACCCCTTCTCTCCTCGTCCCCTCTTCACTCCTGAGTACCTCACAACTACACTCCCAAACTTACACTCTCCCCTCCCTTTCATTTTAGTTTCACTCAAAGTCAGTACATCCATCTTTCTTCTCACAAACATACTGCCTATCTCTTCCCTTTTACTCTCATCTGTACCACATCCACGCACATTAAAAGAACCAAACCTTAGGGTACTGGTTGAAAAACTCCCAGAACGTCTTATGCCTTTACTTTTTTTAAGGAATGTCCCCTTTGGGGCTACAGGTAGCAGGACTCCTAATCCCATTCACCATCCCGTTTTTTGTCGCCTTTTACGACTCAAGTGGAAAGACTTGGTGGTAGCATTGTTTTCCCCCACCACAGGGTTGGCGAAAAAAGTTAATGAATATTCAGAGAAATTGTACAGGACAGTAACAAGGGGTTGGGGTACAGCATAACGGAGGGACAGTCGTAGTATAAAAGTGTCATCATTTCTCTATGAACAAAGTTTTCCTCTATCACAGACAGTATACGCACACACACACACACACACACACACACACACACACACACACACACACACACACACACACACACACACACACACACACACACACACACACACACACACACACACACACACACACACACACACACACAAACACACACACATACACACACACACACACACACACACACACACACACACACACACACACACACACATATATATATATATACATATATGTATATATATATACACATACATATGTGTGTATGTGTGTTATATATATATATGTATGTATTTATATATGTGTGTAAATATATATACATTACAAAGGATTACAAAGACGGAGCATGCCGACAGGAGATCTTTTGGTCCATGTCTAAGTCGAATGCAAATATATATATATATATATATATATATATATATATATATATATATATATATATATATATATATATAATAAATGAAAAATTAAAACTATAATAATGTAAATAATAAAAAAATACATAAATAAATGTATAGGTACAGTTGAATAATAAACAGACAGGTAAATATCAAATAATAATAAATTGACATATAACTAATAATAAATGAGAATCAAACAGACAAATGATAACAAAACATGAACAAATAATATAAAATAAATGATAATCGTTACAGCATCTTGCTTAGGTGTTTATCTATATGATTCTTAAAGCTTCGAACTGAGCTACATTGCACTGCTTCTGCATGATGTTTATTCCATCCATTAACTACACGGTTGGCGAAGTTGTTTCTACACACTTCCATTTTTTTTTTCCGGACAGTTTGAGACCATTGTTTCTTGTCTGATTCTCATTCAATGTGAAAAATTTGTCCTTTTGATGTTGTCAATTCCCTTTAGAATTTTAAAAACCTGTATCAAGTCACCTCTGAGTCTACGCTTTTTTAGGGAAAAAATATTCATATGCTTTAGTCGATTTTCGTATGGTTTATTCTTTATATTTGAAATCAGTTTTATGGCTCGCCGTCGTACTTTTTCCAGTCTGTCAATGTCTTTAATGAGATTCGGTGACCATACGCAAACAGTATATTCCAAATGTGGACAAACTAACGATTTATGTATCTTGTTAGAGATGGACTTTTGAAGTCGAAAAATCGCGCAATCAGTCCTAGAATCTTATTTGCTTTCTCAGGGGCTGAAATACACTGCTTAGATGATTTGGGATCGTTACTGATAATTACGCCGATATCTTTTTCACTATTCCCTTTTGTTAACGAATTTCCAAATAACTTGTAATCGTACTTACTGTTATTTTTACCTATGTGCATTATCTTGCATTTACCTTTGTTAAAATTCATTAGCCACTTTTCAGACAATTGCTACAATTTATCTAAAACTTCTTGAATATGTAATTGGTTTAAGTGATCATTTGCCATTCCGCACAGTTTTGTACCATCAGTAAATTTGGAAACAGTAGATTTTAGTCCATGGTCTATATAATTTATATACAATATGAATAGAAGTGGCCCAAGAACGAAACCCTGAGGAACTCACTCGTAACATTTTTCCCTCTAGAAGTTTTTTTTTTTTCATCTAAAACAACTCTGTTTTCGATCAATGATTACAAAGGCGAAGCATGCCGACAGGAGACCTTTTGGTCCATATCTAGGTCGGATGCGGAAAAAATCATACATACATCATACATATACCAAAGGCTTTTTTCCTCCTAATGGGGGGTAGTCACAAAGAAAAAGACATGGAAACCACTCCCACCTATTCCATTTCATATATATTCCACTCCCCTCCACCCTCCTCCCTCCCTCTTATATTGGCACCTCCTGGATGACGGGTCATCCCTGCATCCTGTCCACTGCCCTGGGTCAGAAGCAGTGTCGCAAGACACAGCACATCCACAGCAAGGCGGCTTCATAAATTCGGCGACTTCTCCCCCCTCTCCGTCCCCTCATGCAGAAAAGGAGAAGACGGGGAGAAATCCCTTCGGGCTGCGTCAATTCTTTTCCATACATGCTTCCTCACCCCCAAATCCCCCACCCACTCCCCCTCATGCATCATAGCATTATCTATACACAACCCCTCTCAATTCACCCCTATCTTATGTCCTCTCCCGTCCTTCCTCCACAGACATTCCTCTTTTGTAATGCCCCTTTCACCCCATCCATCCATCTCATCCTAGGACGCCCCCTCATATTTGCTCCTTCTACCTCTACCTTCCGTACTTCTTTTACTAATCTTTCTTCACTCATTCTTTCCATGTGTCCAAACCATCCTAATTCTCTTTCATCAACCCTATCTCCCAGTTCCCTTTCCACCCCTGTTCTCCTCCTCACCTCCTCCTTTCTTACTCTATCTAGCCTAGTAACCCCTATCATACTTATCAGACATTTCATCTCAAACACATTCAAACTCCTTTTCTCTTCCTCTCTCATGTTCCATATTTCTGCCCCATACAATGCTGTTGGTAAAACCACTCCTTCATATAACCTCCTCTTAGCATCCATTCCCAGATGTCTATTTCTCATTACACTTTTTAATCCACCAAGGCATCTACTCGCTTCTCTAAATCTACATTCTACCTCCACCCCCACTCCTTCCTTATTTGCCACATTCACACCTAAATATCTAAAACTATCCACTTCCTCCAGTCTTTCACCCTTAATGCTCACCTCCAGCCTGCTGTCACTCTCCCCCCTTTTACATCTCATCATCTTACCTTTGCCCACATTTATCTTCAGCTTCCTTCTTTCACACATCTTCTCAAACTCTGTCACTAACTTCCTCAATCCCTCCTCTGATCATGCTACAAGCGCAGTGTCGTCAGCAAAAAACAACTGGCTCATCTCCCACTTTTTTCCATTTTCTTTAATCATCTCCAACCCCTGACCAACTACCCTTGCATTCACCTCTCGCACCACCTCATCCATGTAAAGATTGAACAGCCCGGGCGACATAACACATCCCTGACGAAGTCCCACCTTTACCTCAAACCATACACTCTCTCCATTTCTAATCCTGACACAAGCTCTACTACTCTCATAAAAACTCTAGACTGCTCTTAACAGCTTTCCTCCTATCCCATATATCTACAGTACCTCCTACAGTGCCTTCCTATCTATCCTATCATAAACCTTTTCCAGATCCATAAAAGCCCAAAAAACATCCTCACCTTTTCCTATACCTTTCTCACATATCTGTCTTACCACAAACATCTCATCTACACAGCCCCTACCTATCCTAAACCCACACTGTTCCTCACGAATTACTCCTTCTGTTCCTCTTCTAATCCTCTCAATCAAGACCCTCCCATACGCCTTCCCAACTACACTCAACAAGCTGATCCCTCTGAAACTACTACATTCACACTTGTCCCCCTTTCCCTTGTAAAGCGGAACTATGCAGGCACTCCTCTAGTCCTCCGGCACTCTACCCTCTCTCAAACAAACATTAAACAACCTCACCAGCCAGTCCACCATAACTGTACCTCCTTTCTTCAGACATTCTGCATAGCATCCATCCAGACCAGGTGCCTTACCTGCTCTCATCATCTTAACAGCTGCTTTCACTTCATCCCTCTTTATTACTCCTCCATTTTCCTCACTCATCACTCTCATTTTCTTAGCATTTCCCACTGCAACTACCTTTCCCTCCCTATCCTCCTTCACATTTAGCAACTCCCTAAAATACTCTGCCCACCTTCCTTTCACTGCCTTCTCTTCCATCATCATCTCTCCATCTGCACCTTTTACCTTTTCCTCTTTACTTGATTCGCCTTCTTTTTTCTTTTTTATGTTCCTTCCAGAACATCTTTTTATTGCTTTCAAACTTTTCTGTCATACGCTTATTCCATTTTACATCTGCTCTCCTCTTTGCTTCCTTTATCTTATGCTTAACTTCCTTTCGCTTTACTTTCTACCTCTCATACGATTCCCTTGTCCTAATTTGCAGCCAATCTATGAATGCCTGCTTCTTTTCTTCTACACATTTCTTTGCTTCCTCATCCCGCCACTCACTACCCTTCCTTCTTTTTCCTCCCGCCCTCCTTGTTCCACATACCATCTTTGTACACCTTATGACTCTTTCCTTGAACCATCCCCATTCCTCCTCCACTCCTAGTTCTACTCTATCCTTTATTCCCTCCCACTCCTCTTTCAGTTTCTTCTTAAACTCACTCTCCTTTTTTTTCCTCATTTAAGTAGTTCACTCTAAGTACCTCCCTACCTTCTGTCCTTTTCCTCTTTCTCCACCTATTCTCCACTCTCATTTTACCTTCCACCGGAAAATTATCTGATATTCCCCTATTCTCTCCCCTTAGAACATGTACATCCTTAACTCTTCCTACCATACTCCTGGTCACCACTATGTAGTCCATTAACGCTCTATCTGCCACCCTTCTATCCACCACTCTCTCCCATGTGTACTTATGCTTGACTTTCTTCAATACTGTATTAGCTATCATCAACTCTCTTTCAAGATATATCTCCACCATCATTTCTCCACTACGATTTTTACCGGGAACTCCATACTTTCCAATCACTCCATCTATTGACTCATTTCCTACCCTAGCATTAAGGTCTCCCAATATGTCTACATTGACATTTTTCCCTAATCCCTCTATACACTCATTTATATCTACCCAAAAAGCCTCCCTTTCCTCTACGCTCTTCTCACTACCAGGTCCATACCCACTTACAAAAACCCATAACAATAATAAATTAATAAATAAATAATATGATAATGTAAATAAAAAATAAAATACATAAATAAATGCATAGGTATAGTTGAATAATAAACAAACAGGTAAATAGTAAATAATAATAAATTAACATATAACTAATAATAAATGAAAATCAGACAGACAAATGATGATAAAACAAAAACAAATAATACAAAATAAATGATAATAATTACAGCATCTTGCTTAGGTGTTTATCTAAATGATTCTTAAAGCTTCGAACTGAACTACATTGCACTACCTGTACAGGAAGTTTATTCTATTCATTAACTACACGGTTGGCAAAGTTGTTTCTACCTACTTCCAAATTGAATCTATTTCCGGACAGCTTGAGACCATTGTTTCTTGTCTGATTCTCATTCAATGTGAAAATTTGGTCACTTTTGATGTTGTCAATTCCCTTTAGAATCTTAAAAACCTGTATCAAGTCACCTCTGAGTCTACGCTTCTCTAGGGAAAGCAAATTCATTTGTTTTAGTCGATTTTCGTATGATTTATTTTTGATATTTGGAATCAGTTTTGTGGCTCGCCGTTGTACTTTTTTCCAGTCTGTCAATGTCTTTAATGAGATTCGGTGACCATACGGAAACAGAATATTCCAAATGTGGACGAACTAACGATTTATATAGCTTGTTAATGAGTGATGGACTTTTGAAATCAAAAGATCGCGCAATCAGTCCTAGAATCTTATTTGTTTTCTCAGAGGCTGAAATACACTGCCTGGTTGATTTGAGATCATTACTAATAATTACGCCGAGATCTTTTTCACTATCCACTTTTGTCGAATTTCCAAATAACTTGTAATCGTACTTACTGTTATTTTTACCTATGTGCATTACCTTGCATTTCCTTGTGTTAAATTTCATTAGCCATTTTTGAGACCATTGCTGTAATTTATCTAAATCTTCTTGAATATCTAATTGGTTTAAGTGATCATTCAATCAATTACTAGTCCAACTTAATAGGCTACCACTCATTCCGTGTGAGGCTAATTTAGTAAGTAGTCTTTCGTGGGGGACGGTATCAAAAGCTCTTGCGAAGTCTAGATATATTAAATCCATATTGTTTCTTTTGTCATAATTCGAGATAACTGTGTTGTAGAATTCGAGTAAGTTAGTCACGCAAGAACGTTTCCGTCTGAACCCATGCTGGCTATCGTTTATCAAACGGTTACTTTCAAAATGATGTTCCATGGCATCTCTGATGATAGTTTCCATTATTTTTCCTACGATTGAAGTCAAACTTATAGGCCTATAATTATTTGATTTCTTTTTGTCACCTTTTTTGAATATGGGAGTAGCGTTAGCTAGCTTCCATTCTCTTGGGACATCTCTTGATGGATTTCTTGAAGATAAATTCTAATGGAACAACAATCTTATTTTTTATTTCCTTTAAGATTCTTGGATGCCAACCGCCAGGCCCTGGTGTTTTATTAACTTTGAGTGTCTCTATACACCTTTTGTGTTTGTTTTTTCTTTTGTTTTATTTACCGTAGTGAATAAGTTTACTCAAGACTTTACACAGGTTTCAGTTTGGAGTTCACTTTGAGATGTTTCGTTTACGAATATCGAGCTAAAATAATCTTTTAAGATATTACACATTCCTTCATATGAATATTCAAATTGACCGTCAGCAGATAATAGTGGACCAGTGTGATTCCTAACAACCTTTTTATCTCTAATGTAACTATAGAATTCTTTGGGATTCTCTTTGGATTTATCAGCGATATTTATTTCGTATTGTCGTTTTCTTTTTTTATTGTCTCTTTTAAATCTCTCTGTATTGATACATAACTTTCATAGTCATTAGATGCCCCCGAGCACTTATATTTCTTATAAGCCTGTCTCGTTTTAGAAATACTTTTTTCAGTTTTTTTGTCGAGCCACTTTGGGCGAGCCTGATTTGGGGGACGTCTGTCCTAAAAGTAATGTAAGTATGAATCATCTTAGTGAGCGTATTTTGAAATATTTCCCACATCTGATCTACAGGTATTTCGCTTAGATTTACCTCCCAATCTGTAAGCTGAAGCTCCTGACGTAGTCCTATGAACTGAGCTTTACTGAAATCGGGTATTTTAGAAACACAAGTATCTATTCTAAAAGTTCTTAGGAATTTGAATCTAAGTTGTGATTACTATTTGTAACAGTTTCACCGACTTCTACATCAGTTACCATCCTTTCGCGGCTAGTGATCATTAGATCAATGTCAGTAAAATTGAAATCACCCATTATCAATAAATCCCGGTTGCAGAAACTAGACAGTTCTTGAAATAGCAATTTGTCGTCTGCTAATGATAATGTCTTTGGCCTATATATATTACACCTACATTCATTTTTTTCCATCTGTTTGGGTTAATTCAACCCACAAACTATCATATACATCCTGTTTCACTTTATCTAAAACACAAGCATGGACATTGTTTTTAACATACAACAGAACACCTCCACCTTTCTTGTGATTTCTATCCTGATGAAAGTGTTTAAATCCCGCAATATTAAATTCAGCTTCGAACTCTGTACCTTTTAACCATGTCTCGGTTATTCCTATTATATCGAGATTTTCGCTTTTGACATACGCCTGTATTTCTTGAAATTTGTTCCTAATACTATAAGTATTAAAGTACATGGTATTAAGAAAATCATGGTTATTTCTTTTTGACACTTTTTGAGTTTCAATATCATGTGTTACGTTATAATTTTGTTTTTTATTAACACCTTGCTCTATATTATTATTTGGTCCTTCATTGACATTCAATGCCTCATTATCCTTTCTCCCATCAAAAATAACATTTCCCCCATCACGGACATCTGGTCGATCACGGTCATCCGACCTCTTTTGTACACTTTGTCCCCCTACGTCACCGCGATTCACACCGGCCTCCTGTCGTTCAATGAGATGTTGTCCGACATCCTTTCCTAAAATTGTATTTTGTCCTCCAGTGACATTATATCCTAACGTGATATTTTTTCTTCCACTATAATTACATCCCATCGTGATCTTTTGTCTTCCACTGTCATTACATCCCATTGTGATATGTTAGCCTTCATTGACATTCTGTCCGACATTCCTTCCTGAAATTATATTTTGTCCTCCACTGACATAATATCCTACCGTGATATTTTTTCCTCCAGTATCATTACATTCCATCGTGATATTTTGTCCTCCACTATCATTACATCGCATCGAATATAACATATGAATCTGTTTTCCCTAAAAAAGCGTAGACGCAGAGGTGACTTGATACAGGTCTTTAAAATTCTAAAGGGAATTGACAACATCAAAAGTGACCAAATTTTCACATTGAATGAGAATCAGACAAGAAACAATGGTCTCAAACTGTCCGGAAATAGATTCAATTTGGAAGTAGGTAGAAACAACTTTGCCAACCGTGTAGTTAATGAATGGAATAAACTTCCTGCACAGGTAGTGCAATGTAGTTCAGTTCGAAGCTTTAAGAATCATTTAGATAAACACCTAAGCAAGATACTGTAATGATTATAATTTATTTCATATTACTTTTTTTTTTGTCATCATTTGTCTGTCTGATTTTAATTTATTATTAGTTATATGTAATTTTTTTATTATTTACTATTTACCTGTTTGCTTATTATTTAACTATATATATGCATTTATTTATGTATTTTATTTATTATTTACATTATTATAGTTTTTATTTACTATTTTATTATATTTATGATTTTTTCGCATCCGACCTAGATATGGACCAAAAGGTCTCCTGTCGGCATGCTCCGCCTTTGTAATCCTTTGTAATCCTTTGATGTTTTGCCCCCCACTGTCATTACATCCCATCGTGACATTTTTTCCTTTGAAATTACATCCTGATGTAACATTTCGTCCTCTACCGACATTATATCCTAAAATAATATTCTGTCCTTTACTGGCATATCGTTCTACATTAAAGCTATACTCTACTCTGTTTTCTCAAGTACACTCTATTTCCCCTTCCCTTTGAGCTTCTACCCAAAAAAGGAACTAGTTCATTACAAGCCTCTGCGGGTAATGTGGATCCCATCAGAAGGTAAAGGTCATGTCGGCTGGAAAAGAGATACCAAGGATCAAGACAGTGGTATCCCAATTGTGTGCACAACTGCGATATCTTATCAGATCCCTATGTCTCTACTGTTCCAACACGAGCCTGCGTAGATCCTTGGGAGGATCCCACAGACTACGTGACAGCTCCCACGTTCCTTCATCTCCTGAAGGGACCCTGTAATCCCGAACAAGTTCCTCTGATCTCACCATACCTACATCGTTACTTCCCGTATGAACAATCGTAACCGTGTTCGTCCGTCCTTGCTCCCTGATGGACTAGGTACAATCGGTGATCCCACGGCCCGGTTGACATACAAGCTTGCAGGATGTCGTCATAGCCTCGCACCATGGAGTCCCCCACCACCTAGAACTCCTGATTTTCAGCGGTTGTTCCACAGGGCACACGCTTACCGAACGTGGGCTCTACAA
>NC_134779.1:87681890-87686890 GCF_046742065.1 Oratosquilla oratoria | reverse complement strand
CATAAAGAACATCTCACATACCCCAGTTGAACTAAATGAAAACACACGGATAGGTATAGCTTAGTTATACATAAACCCCATTCAGGAAACACACACCATCCATATCAACACCGTCACCACCAGACCAAACCCCACCCCAATCCTTTTTGAAGATATTCCGGTTGTAGATTTCTAAGAAACCAAAATCAACCTAAGGAATATTCTTTAGTCCCATCGTGAGGCAATCGTCTTAGACGATGAACCCTTGGGAAAAACATCCCTGGTTAAACACCATATACACATACCACTCCACACACACCCCTTCTAGACTCCAGCCTTTAGAATTCCTCATAGTAGAAAATTTATTTTCTCAAACAACATAGACGAGATACTGGAACAAGGTGTCATTAGACATTCTCTATCCCTTTGGAACTCCCCACTTTTCCTAGTTCCTAAGAAGGATGAATCTTTTAGACCAGTCAAAGATTTCCTTAAGTGAACACAAACACTACTCCAGGCCGTATGCCAATGCCCATTATGGGAGACGTTCTCCAATCACTGGACCAAGGAAATAAAGTTGTTTTTAACCTTAGATCTTAAATCTGCCTTCTGATAGATACAATTACCGGAAGAACCTAAACAGATAATGAATTTAATCGTATCCTCTTTGGTTTGAAAAACGCCCCTAGCACTACAACTTATGAATAACCTCTTAAAAGAAAAATTAGATAAATCCTCTTTCGTCTACCTAAATGACCTAATAATATTTTCCCCTACTGTGGAAGAACACATTGACACAATAAGGTACAACTTAACAAATGCCCATTTCTGAAAAAGAAAATTACTTTCCTAGGCCATACAATGAACCAAGAAGGAATTCACGCAAACTCAGATAAGATTACTCATTAGTGAATTCCCCCACCCCAAAGAACGAAGATCAACATCGCTCTTTTGTTGGAACAGCCTCATATTACCGCCACTTTATATATAAAAAAAAAAAAAAATGCGGGATGAGCTATTCCACTTCCCATTTTCACAGGTAAGAACGTACCCTTCAAATGGGACTCAGAGGAACAAGAGTGCTTTCAGAAAATAAAACCTGCACTAAGTAGAGCACCTATCCTCACTTTCCCGAACTTTACTAAAGAGTTCCTTTTGTTCACGGATGGATCCTTCTCTGGGAAAGGGGCAGTCCTACAACAAATAGACTCAAACGGGAAACATAGATTGATTGCTTAAGCGAGCCGCGTGTTGAACCCTGCGGAGAGTAATTACTACACCACTTACTTGGAAGCTCTAGCTGTAGTCTGGGCTCTAAATCATTTCTGGGAACTCATCCTAGGACATAAAAGATAAGGCAAACGTCGTTGCAGACGCACTTAGCAGAAACCCCCTGATCGTAACAGTTCCAAACACTCACTGCATTTCCCCTCAGAAACTTTGAGAAGAATAGAGAAGTGACCCAAATTGGTCACATGTAATCCTCAAACGGTTACTTTCTAAATGATGTTCGATAGCATCTCTGATGATAGTTTCCATTATTTTTCCTACGATTGAAGTCAAACTTATAGGCCTATAGTTATTTGGTTTCTTTTTGTCACCTTTTTTGAATACGGGACTAACGTTAGCTAGCTTTCATTCTCTTGGGACCTCTCCGGATATGATGGATTTCTTGAAAATAATTTCTAATGGAAGAACAATATCATTTTTCATTTCCTTTAAGATTCTTGGATGCCAACCGTCAGGCCCTGGTGTTTTATTAACTTTGAGTTTATCTATACACCTTTTAATTTTTTCTTTTGTTATATTTACCGTAGTGAGTAAGTTGACCCTAGAGTTTTCACAGGTTTTAGTTTGGAATTCACATTGAGGTGTTTCGTTTACGAATACCGAGCTAAAATAATTGTTTAAGATATTACACATTCCTTCATTTGAATATTCAGGTTGACCGTCAGCAGATAATAGTGAACCAATGTGATTCCTAACAACCTTTTCATATCTAATGTAACTATAGAATTCTTTGGGATTCTCTTTGGATTTATCAGCGATGTTCATTTCGTATTGTCGTGTTCTTTTTCTTATTGTCTTTTTTAAATCTCTCTGTATTGATACATAACTTTCATAGTTATTAGATGCACCCGAGCACTTATATTTCTTATAAGCCTGTCTCTTTTTAGCAATACTTTTTTCAGTTTCTTTATCGAGCCACTTTGGGCGAGCCTGATTTGGGGGACGTCTGTCCTTAAAAGGAATGTAAGTTTGAATCATCTTAGTGAGCGTATTTTCAAATATTTCCCACATCTGATCTACAGGTCTTTCGTTTAATTTTGCCTCCCAATCTGTAAGCTGAAGCTCCTGACGTAGTCCTATGAACTGGGCTTTACTGAAATCGGGTATTTTAGAAATACAAGTATCTATTCTAAAATTGTTTAGGAGTTTGAATCTAACTAAGTTGTGATCGCTATTTGCAACAGATTCACCGACTTCTACATCAGTTACCATGCTTTCGCGGCTAGTGATCAATAGATCGAGTAAGTTTCCATATCTTGTGGGCTCTTTTACATGCTGAATTAAGTAATTGTCACCAAGAAAATCAATCAAGCGACTACCTATATGGCCATGTTCAAGGGTCATCCAATCAATGTCAGCAAGATTGAAATCACCCATTATCAATAAATCTCGGTTGCAGAAACTAGACAGTTCTTGAAATAACAGTATATCATCTGCTAATGATAATGTCTTTGGCCTATATATTACACCTATATTCATTTTTTGTCCATTTGTTTGGGTTAATTCAACCCACAAACTATTATATGCATCCTGTTTCACTTTCTCTAAAACACAAGGATGAACATTGTTTCTTCACTCACTACTTCCATGTGTCCAAACCATCACAAAACTCTTTCATCAACCCTATCTCCCAACTCCCTTTCCACCCCTGTTCTCCTCCTCACCTCCTCATTATCCACTCTATCCAGCCTAGTAACTTCTATCATACTTCTCAGACATTTAATCTCAAACACATTCAAACTCCTTCTCTCTTCCTCTCTTTTGTTCTATGTTTCTGCCCCGTACAGTGCTGTCGGCACAATCACTCCTTCATATAACCTCCTCTTAGCATCCATTCTCAAATGTCTATTTCTCATTACACTTTTTAATCCATCAAGGCATTTACTCGCTTCTCTTAATCTACATTCTACCTTCACTCCTACTCCTCCCTTCCCTGCCACATTCGCACCCAAGTATCTAAAACTATTCACTTCCTCCAGTCTCTCTCTCTTAATACTCACTTCCAGCCTGCTGCCACTCTTTCCCTTTGTGCATCTCATCATCTTACTTTTGCCCACATTCATCTTCAGCTTCCTTCTTTCACACAGCTTCTCAAACATCTGAATTATCTCGAATTTAGTATATAGATTTCCTTCAGATGTTTTATCCATTTACTTTTTATAACATTTTCACAAATTTTGGCTACCGTGCCTGTAAGGGAAAATGGTCTGTAATTTGTTGGGTCTTCCTTATTTCCTCCTCTATAAATTGGTACGATATCAGCATTTCCCAGTCTTCTGTCATTTTTCTTTCTTTGAGTGAGCCACTTACTATGTCATATATTTTGTCTAGTAGTTTTTCTTTACATTCTTTTAATATCCAGTTTGTGATTACATCCGGGCCGTGTCATTTCCTGACATCAAGGTTCATTATTTGGTCCATTATTTCTCTACGTGTTACTATTATTTCCCTCATAGGGGAGCAGGTCATTTCTCTCCCTTCATTCTGATGTTATACCTTTTCTATAGAGAAAACCGACTTAAAGTGTTTGCTCATGACTTCAGCCATTTCTGCATCTTCTGTGTATTCCATATTCCCTTGGTGTAGTTTCACTATTTTCTGTTTATTTTTCAATTTATCGTTCACATGTCTATAGATTTTGTTTTATATATTAAAAATTTTCTTTTATGTCTTTTCCATAATTTCCTCTTTCTTGCCTTTGTATTTTTACAATTTTATTCCTTTGATTAATGTACATTTGCTACTTTCTATTTTTTTCTCCCTCCTTTCCAAGCTTTATCTCTTCCATCTTCGTTTCGCTGCACCCTTCTGTTAAACCAGTACCTAATATACACATTTTCCTGTTTTTGCTTTGGGACATATTTATCCACTCATTCTTTATAGATTTTCATAAAAATCATCCATTTTTCTTCCACCCGTGTTTCTTTATTGTAGAATATTCCCTGCTCGCTAAAAAAAAAAAAAAAAAAAAAAAAAAAAATCTTAAAGCCCGTTTTTACTATACACCAATCTTCCTTTTCTGTATTTCTCATTTCTCACTATATATATTTCATTCTTTAGTTCTAACTCAAGTCGTAGGTGGTCACTCTTCACTATTGGTGTCTGATTTTATCTTTTTCTGCTATTTCAGGTTCTGATGTAAATAATAATCTAGTTTCGACGGTTCTTCACTATTTCTAAATTTTGTGTTTTCTTTTACCCGTTGTGTCATTGTATGTTCTATACCCATGTCGAGTAATATATTTCTCCATTGATCCTCTCCACCTTTCCCTGTCATCTCTTCTAAACATATTTCTTTTGCAGTTAAAATCTCCCATACGAGTAAGTACCACGTTATCTCCATTTTTCAGCATCTTGTTTAGTGAATGTCTCGTATCATCTAACATTTTGGAATAATCTCTCTCTCTCCAAGACCCTGTTTTTTGGGGCACATGAATCACTGCAAACTTTCATGTCACTATCTTCAACTCCTACTGTGATCATCTCCACCCTGCTCTCTCCATATGTAACTTTCGTCACATATAAGTTTTTCTTACCCAGTGATTATATAATCCATGTCCAACACTGTTTAGTAATAGTGGACACCTTAATTTTGTCTCCACAAGGTATCCATTTAGTTCGTTTAATCGTAAAATTAATCCGTCTATATTTGTATAAGCTAGTTTAAATTTCTACTCTCTCCACCTCATTTTTTGAACATTTCGTTTCTTTTTATTAAACATACTATTTTA
>NC_134779.1:87661890-87679390 GCF_046742065.1 Oratosquilla oratoria | reverse complement strand
GGATCAGAGGATTAAGGAAGTTAGTGACGGAGTTTGAGAAGGTGTGCGACAAAAGGAAATTGAAGATAAACGTTGGTAAAAGTAAGTTGATTATATGTATAAGAGGAGAATATAGCAGCAAATTGGAAGTGAGTATTGAGGGAAAGAGACCGAAGGAAGTGGATAGCTTTATATGTTTGGGTGCAATTATCGCGGGAAAGAGAAGAGTAGAGATGGAGGTAGAATGTATGATGAGAGAAGCAAGTAAATGCTTTGGTGGACTAAAAATGTATTGAGAAATAAGTATTTGGGAATGGGTGCTAAGAAGAGATTGTATGAAAAAGTGATTGTGCCGACAACACTCTATGGGGCAGAAACATGGAACATAAGAGAAGAAGAGAAGAAGAGAGGAAGACAGGCAAGTATCCTGATAATCAAATCGGTAGCAAAAGGGAAACCTGACACATCCAATCATAGCTGGCCGGTGTGCCAGTCTAAAAGTCCCCCCGCTCATTTCTCCCCCCGGGGCAAAGTATCCTAGGATATTTAGAGTATGTACTGCTGAGACAAGACATGGATGTACTGCTGAGAGCCATTACAGTGTGTACTGCTGAGACAAGAAATAGATGTACTGCTGAGAACCATTAGAATATGTACTACTGAGACAAGACATAGATGTACTGCTGACAACCATTAGAGTATGTAATGCTGACAGAGGACGTAGATGTACTGCTGAGACATGGCACCTTATGTGTTAGAATAATGACCATGGCACCTTATGTGTTAAAATAAATCAATACAAACTATTGTGTGTATTTTATATTTTATTTAGGGGGGACATTCTAGACTGAAGGGGGAAGAAATGGATCAGTCTATAATTCCCCCCGGGGTAAAATATCCTAGCCTAATTCTTCCGGGGGAGGGGGTGAACTCTGGGGAGGGGGACAATGTGGGCTGTGACACCGGGTCCCCTCTCACTACGAGTATAGGACTTGTGATCTAATTGTAATGCAACAAGTCCTCTAAAGAAGACCAAGTTGGTCGCAACAATAGGGCAAAAAACTCTATTTCCAACACATCTTCGTTTGCCCTTTCCACCCATTTCTCTCACATTTGTCTTATATATATATATATATATATATATATATATACATTTATCAGCCAGAATTCCTATTAATTCCAATTCATCAACGTCGAGGAACTCGAAGAGACATACATGCAGAAATTTATGCGTGGTGAAGCTAAGGACTCGAACCCATGCTAACACGTAACAAATGACGGTGACTTGACCTATTACGCTATCTCTCTTGATAGCACAATGGGTTAAGCCACCGTTACTTGTTACGTATTAGCACGTAATCGAGTTCCTAGCTTCACCACGTATAAATTTCTACAAGTATGCCTCATCGAGATTCTCAACGTAGATGGCTTAGAATTAAAGTGAACTATGGTTGATGAATACAAATCTGTTCACTGGAACCCATTCAGTGTTGTACACACACACACACACACACACACACACACATATATGTATATATATATATATGTATATATATATTTATACACACACACACACACACACATATATATATATATATATATATATATATATATATATATATATATTTTGTTATAGCTCAGGCTGGAAAGATATCTGTTAACCACAATGGCATACCGAGTGCCCAAGCCACAACAAAGTTAGAAGGGGGATATAGAACGCATCAGACATTTGGTACGCCAAAAGACAGAGGACAGTATTAACCATTTAATATTTCAGTATGAAATATAATCAAACATACAACATGAATTAACAAAACAATAATAACATTAATCCTAACACACAATAGGAATAAACGGGGAATGAGGTATGTAGAGGGTTTGAGAATGGGTGAGACTGAAACCTGGCACGTCGAGTCGTCGGTTGTCCAAGCAATGATTTCTTGAATCCAGAGGGGCGAAGCTGGCAGCTAGCTAGAATCGAGTCTGTCGAGTGTGGGGAATGCCTAGCTTTATATAGGGGAACTAGGCTGACTTCTTGGCCAGTGATTGGCTGAGGGTAGTCATTCAGACAACTGCTGAACTACCGTTTGGCTGCGGAGCGACCGAAGTGGGGGGTGGAGGAGGAGGCCGAATGCTTGTTTCTTCGGAGTAGGATGGCAGTGTTGTAGGAAGGGTGTCATTTAGGTGAATGGGTGCTTTGATACCCGGATGGGGTACCGTGTCACCTGGCTAGGGGTAATATCGTGACACCCCCCCCCCACACACACACACCGAAGACCTCCGAAGGGGAACACGAAGGAGGTTAGCTGACTGGAGCCCGGGAGAGAGTATCTGCTATGATGTTGTCAGACCCTTTTATGTGGTGGATATCTAGATGGTACTCAAATAAGAATTTTCTGATTCTGCAGCTTTGCTTTCTGAATGAGAGCGAGAGGGTTATGGTCGGTGAATATCTTGATGGGTGTTGTTGATGACTGGAGATAACACCGAAACTTCTTGATTGCCAGGACGAGGATAGGGCTTCCTTCTCTATGGTGGAGTAGCTCTCTTGATGTTTGTTGAGCTTTGCCGAGAAGAAGGCCACAGGATGGAGAATGGTGGAGGTAGGACCAGGTTGTAGCAACACTGCGCCCACTCCATTTCCACTGGCATCTATTTGCAGGTGGAATGGTAGGTGGTAGTTAGGCGTCTTTAGCACCGGTTCGGAAGTCAGGAACGATTTGATGTTCTCGAAAGACGTCTGGCAGGATGGGGACCACTGGAAGGATTTGGCCGAGCTGGTCAGGTCGGTAAGGGGAGCCGCGACGGTGGAGAAGTTCTTGCAGAAGCGGCGATAATAACCGGCCATCCCAAGGAACCTCATCACCTCCTTCCTTGTCCTTGGTGTAGGGAAGGCTAGGATCGCTTCTACGTTGGCTTTCTTGGGCCGCACCGAACCACCACCTACGGTGTGGCCTAGGTAAGTCACGGTCCCTCGAGCAAACACGGACTTCTGCAAGTTGATCACCAAGCCCGCCTCCTTCAGACGATGGAATAGATCCTCTTGTCGGGTCAAGTGGTCTTCCCAGTTGTCAGCTACCACTACCACATCGTCGAGATATGCTCCTACTCCAGGTAGACCTTGGATGACAGCATTGATTAACCTCTGGAAGGTAGCAGGGGCATTAGTAAGTCCAAACGCCATCACTCTGTATTGGTACAGACCAAAAGGGGTTACGAAGGCAGAGATGGCTTTCACTTCTTGGGTTAAGGCTACTTGATGATAGCCTTTGAGCAAGTCTATGGTACATATGAAAGGGGCATCACATATCATATCTAGTAACTGTTCAATAAGGGGCAACGGGTATGTATCCCGGACGGTGACATTGTTTATCTTACGATAGTCTGTACACATACGAAACGTGTTATCTGCCTTTGGTACCAAAAGGCAGGGTGAAGCCCAAGGGGAATGGCTAGGTTCTGCCAAACCATGATCTAGGAGATACTGGACTTCTTTTTTAAAGATTTCAGTCTTTTCGGGGTTTAGTGGATATGAACGCTGTCTAATGGGAACTTGATTTGTATCTTTTAACTGGATATTATGTTGGAAAACATTGCATAAGCCTGGGTGGTCTAGAGTAATTTCTGGAAACCGTCTCACGACTCTGATTAATTGAGTTTTTTGACTTGGGTGAAGCCCAGAGAGATACTTATCCAGGTGGTGCAATGTTTCCCTATTGGAGAAGGCACTGTTGGGCAGGGGGAAATCTGTGGTTGGGATGCCTTCGTCCTTCGGCAGTGTTACAGGATTCACAATAGATATGGGCATGGTCTGGGTATCCTCCTCTGGTGGTCTGGAAAGGTAACGTTTGATAAGATTTATGTGTACCAGCTGCTGTTTTTTCCTTCTGTCAGGAGTTTTAATGATATAATTTAAAGGTCCTTGTTGTTCTAGGATCTTATATGGACAAAAGAACTTTTTATGAAAAGGGTTAGTTGATGGAGGGAGAAAGGCTAACACCATATCTCCTACCTTGAAAGTTCTTACTTTGGAGGTTCTATCATACTCCAACTTACTCCTTTTCTGGAACTGGGAAAAATGGGCTTTGGACACAGCTCTCACCTCCTGCAATTTATTTATCAAATTCTCGATGTATGAATTAATATGAGTTTTCTCTTTATTTGACTTGAACCATTGTTCTTTGAACAAGGTTAAGGGTCCTCTTAAGGATCGCCCGTATAACAATTCAAAGGGTGAGAATCCCATGGCCTCATGGTTAGCTTCTCTGATGGAGAAAAGAATCTAATCGAGATTAGAGTCCCAACTGGATCCTGTATCTAGGCAATATTTGCGCAGCATGGCTTTCAGCGATTGATGGTACCTTTCCACACAACCCTGAGATTGCGGGTGGTAAGCGGAGGATGTAACATGCTCTATCCCTAACTCCGTAAGGACCTGGTTGAAAAGAGAACTAGTAAAATTGGTTCCTTGATCAGATTGAATTTGTCTAGGGATTTATTTAGAGGTAAATATTGACAATAAGGGTTTAATTATTGATTGAGCTGAGATTTATTTAAGAGGAAATGCCTCCGGGTAACGGGAAGCCACATCGACAACAGTTAACATGTATTCATTCCCTTTTTTTGATTTAGGTAATGGTCCCACACAATCTATAATTATTTTATCAAAGGGATCCTCACTGATAGGAATGAGCTTAAGTGGGGCTTTAGGAATTTTTGATTTGGCTTACCCGCAGCGTGACAGGTCCTGATGAAGTTAGAGATGTCTTTTCGCATTCCTGGCCAGAAAAAATGACCAAGTATTTTGAAGTATGTTTTCCTCACTCCTAAGTGTCCTGCGAAACCATCATGAGCTAATTTCAATACACTATTTCTGACTGAGCGAGGGAGTACAATTTGGTGTTTTTCTGCCCATGTTTGTAGCTTATTATAGGCAGGGGGTCTGTATACTCTCATCAAGATTCCATCTTGAAAATAGAAGCAAGGGGTGGTGTCTATGTCTGCTTTGGTTGTGGCTATGTGTAGTAAATAGGAGAGTGTATCATCATTTTGTTGAGCTTGGACGAGTTCGTCCTTGGTTAGGATTTTGTTGATTAAATCCTCCTTACCAAAGGACGGAGGAGAGGTGGGTAAGGACTTGAGTAAGGATGAGGAATGTGAGGGTGGAGAAGAAGACGTTACCTTACTTTGTGATCGAGTTACAGCACAGGCTGGGAACAGATGTGGACAACTCTCATCCAATTCAAGGGTGGAACTTGCAGGTAAAGGTTCACCTACTGTCCTTGGTGGGGGAACGATTAGGGTATCAGCGAGATCGTTACCCAGGAGGAACTTTATCCCGTGAATAGGTAAGGATCCGTGACGTACTGCAACTTGCACTTAAGAAGTAAGGAATGCACATTCTAGATAAACTTCTGCTAGGGGGTAAGAAGTTTGACTTGTAAGATCAGACAATAAAACTTTTTCACCTGTAAATGCATTGGATATATTGGGAATGACATCTGAGAGGAGAATTGACTGGGCTGCCCCTGTATCCCTAAGTATGGTAACGGGGTAATTAGGACCACCTTTATGTAAAGATACTTTTCCTTGGAAAATGTATGGGTCAAAAGAAGTATGAGGATTATGAACATTAAAGGCTGCAATAGGTTTAGATTTGGCACTGTGATCTTTAAATTTGCTTGAGGCTTTACAACCTGGATGATTACATTCTTGAATGGAGTGACCTGTCTTTTTACAATAACTACACTGTACTGGCTGGGAAATACGATTATAATTTATGTTACTTCCTACTTTACCACCTGCTCCTTCAGGGCGATAACCAGAAGAGGATCTCACAATGGGGCTTTGCCTGCGAGTTTCGCTTCCCCATGTCTCTATCATCAAGGCTTGGGCATCAGCTAACTCGGCGGCCTGGATCAGGTCTTTTTCCCCTCTATCTTCTACATATCTCAAAATGTGAAAGGGGATTTTACTTTTCCATTCCTCCAGGACTATAGTATTGAGAAGTTCTGAAAAGGTAGTTACATTTATAGTTTCTAACCATTTTTTACACTAAGTTTTTCTGAGGCAAATTCAACATAAGTTTGGGCATGAGATTTTGTTAAAGATCTGAATTTTTGTCTATAGCCATCAGGGGTTAGAGCATACGCATGTAGAACCTGTTTCTTAACGAAATCGTAATCGTCGGGCCTGTCTAAACTATTGTACACCTGAAGAGCTTTTCCTGTTAATTTTGGAGTTAGTATTGTAAGCCAGTCATCTTTGGGCCACACCTGTTTGAGAGCTATAGCCTCAAAGGTTTTGAAGTAGCCGTCTACATCCTTTGGTGAAAATGCAGGGATTAAAGAAGACAAATTACCTACATTCAGTCGTACTCCTTTCTCCTGAATGTCTAATTCTCTTTCTTTGCTTTTCTCTTGTATTGTGATTTCCTTAGTTTTGAGATTTTTTTCCATTTCTAATCTCTCTCTTTCCAATGCTAATTTCTCTCTCTCCAATTCTCTTTCCTTTTCTAATCTTTCTTTTTCCAATTCTAATTTTAATTCTCTTTCCTTTTCTAATCTCTCTCTTTCCTTTTCTAATCTTTCTCTCTCCAATGCTAATTTCTCTCTCTCTAATTCTCTTTCCTTTTCTAATTTTGAATGTTCTAATTGAAACTGATATTCTAGTCTTAATTGTTCCAGTTGCATATTGTCTGCTGGTTGGGTTGTCGGGCATTGTCTGGGAGGAGGTTGTCCAGGGCTAAGAGACTTGGCCGTTGCTCCATTTTGGTCTTTTGGGAATGTCAAATTGGGAGTAGTCTGTGTTTCTATGGCTCCTGTCTCTATTATTCCTAATTGAACCAGCTGTTCTACCACTATTTTCTTTATTACTCTTTTGGGCTTTGAGGACCGAATGTCTATTTTATAGTATCTTACTATGTCCTTCCAATCATCTTTTGTAACTTGTCCCTGTAAGGTTACATACGAGGGATTGGCCACAAAATCTTCCAATTTGAACATTTTACTGAGACTTGATAGACTAAGACGTGTGGGTTTAAACAAGAATAGCCCTTCGATAACGTAAACAGGCCCTCTGATTCCGGTTACCGTTATACCCATCAATCTAGCCTATGATTTTGTTCGTGTGAAAAGATGCTCGTCTATATAGAAATTGATTTGATAGCGAGCGATACTTGATATAGAGACTTGAATGGATACTGGGATATTTGGATGGAGTATTCGATTGAGACAGGCATCTAACTAGAGATACTTGAACGAAATGAAATGGGACTTGGGTAAGGATGAATACTCCAATACTTGAGCGATAGTTGATACTTACGATACACGAACAAAATGAGTCTGGATGAGTGGAAAGAAACACTACCAAATCCTAACCACTGATAGGACCCATTAGTGTGGGCTAAACACTTGAATGGGAATGAATTCTATAGAGCTGCTAGTCCCGCATGTTAATTATAAGTAATTTTGCAGTGTGTACCAAACGGGTCGTTTATTCCCATAAGACTTTAAACGACACTCACAAAATTAAACATTGTTGGTCAATTTTCGACTCTTAGAATTACAATTGCATTTAATATCTAGAATAATGATTATATTTAATACTGAAAAAAATGTTAAGGCACTGTCCTGAAAATAAGATGATTAATGAAAATGAGGGGGGAGGAGATGACAAATTACTCGGTAGTTACGTGGAACAGTTACGGAGATCCTAGGCATTGGTCGCCACTTGTTATGGCTCAGGCTGGAAAGATATCTGTTAACCACAATGGCATACCGAGTGCCCAAGCCACAACAAAGTTAGAAGGGGGATATAGAACGCATCAGACATTTGGTACGCCAAAAGACAGAGGACAGTATTAACCATTTAATATTTCAGTATGAAATATAATCAAACATACAACATGAATTAACGAAACAATAATAACATTAATCCTAACACACAATAGGAATAAACGGAGAATGAGATATGTAGAGGGTTTGAGAATGGGTAAGACTGAAACCTGGCATGTCGAGTCGTCGGTTGTCCAAGCAATGATTTCTTGAATCCAGAGGGGCGAAGCTGGCAGCTAGCTAGAAGTGAGTCTGTCGAGTGTGGGGAATGCCTAGCTTTATATAGGGGAACTAGGCTGACTTCTTGGCCAGTGCTTGGCTGAGGGTAGTCATTCAGACAACTGCTGAACTACCGCTTGGCTGCGGAGCGACCGAAGTGGGGGGTGGAGGAGGAGGCTGACTGCTTGTTTCTTCGGAGTAGGATGGCAGTGTTGAAAGAAGGGTGTCATTTAGGTGAATGGGTACTTTGATACCCGGATGAGGTACCGTGTCACCTGCCTAGGGGTAATATCGTGACAATATATACATATATATACATATATAAATACATACATATATATATATATATATATATAAAATACAGGTCATATCATCCACAAGAAATAATAAAATGTTACATTACGACACATTATAGGTCAACACCTCACACATACTGTTTCTGCACTCGCAAAATAATACATTGTAAACTTCAACGGACCCCCACAAAGAGGGAATGCGGAGTCAACCAACTATGTATACTGCCAGCTTTATTCTCAGAGTAACATTCCTCTGAAGAAGCTACAAGTGAAACCGGCAAGGAATAAACTCGGAACGAGACCCGTGACTCTTTTTTCACCTTTTTTAACACACACACACACACACACACACACACACACACACACACACACACACACACACACACACACACACACACACACAAACACACACACACACACACACACACGCACACACGCACACACACACACACACACACACACGCTCACACACACACACACGCACACACTCATACACACACACACAGACACACACACACACACACACACATACACACACACACACACACACACACACACACACACACACACACACACACACACACACACACACACACACACACACACACAGACAAACACACACACACACACACACACACACACACACACACACACACACACACACACACACACACATACACACACACACACACACACACACACACACACACACACACACACACACACACACACACACACACACACACACACACACACACACACACACACACACACACACACACACACATATATATATATATATATATATATATATATGTATATATATACATATATATATACATGCATATACTGTATATATATATATATATATATACATATATATATATATATATATATATATATATATACAGTATATATGGGTTAAACACCATATGAGGACGGAGCCTTTATTTGTACGACGGTTCCCTTATTACAGCTTTTTCAAGTACAAGTTGAGATACATATGCTTGAGATTAAATAAAGGGAAAGGAGGGGACGGGGAGAGAAAAGAAGTAGGGGGGGGAAGGCAGAGGAGGAGGAGGAGGAGGAGGAGGAGGAGGAGTTCCCTCTCCCCGTTCCCTCCTTTCTCCTTATTCAATCTAAAGCATATGTATCTCAACTTCTACTTGAAAAAGCTGTAATAAGCAAAAGGTTGTACAAATAAATGATCCGTCCTCATATGGTGTTTAACTCGTCAGTCATGTCGGCAACTGCTACTTTCATAAAAAAAAAATACATATATATATATATATATATATATGTAAATATATATATATATCAAAAGCAAATGAATGTTCTATTATATTGGTAGGATTTATTGAATATCCTAATTTTCTCCGATAGTGCGATATCCAGTCATGTATATATGTATGTATGTATGTGGTGGGGGAAAAGAATACTGCCACCAAGTTTCCCACTTGGATCGAAAGAGGCGAGAAGAAAGGGACGGGGAGAGGGACTAGGCATCCTTCTCCCTGTAGCCCCAAGGGGCAGATTCCTAAAAAGCAAAGGAAAGGCATAAGGGGTGCTGGAGGGCCTCGGGCCAGCACCCTAAGGTTTGGGTCTTTTAATGTGCGTGGATGTAGTACAGATGAGAGTAAAAGGGAAGAGATAGGTAGTATGTTTGTGAGAAGAAAGTTGGATGTGTTGGTTTTGAGTGAAACTAAGTTGAAAGGGAAGGGTGAGTGTAAGTTTGGGAGTGTAAGTGGGAGGTTATCAGGAGTGAAGAGAGGGCAAGGGAGGGAAGGGGTGGCTATTCTAGTAAGTGAGGAGATAGGTAAAGGGGTAGTGGAGTGGAAGGAGGTTTCCTCAAGGATAATGTGGATGAAGGTGAAACTGGGAAAGGAGATGTGGGTCTTTGTAAGTGCATATGGGCCGGGCAGTGAGAAGAGCATGGAAGAAAGGGAGGCCTTTTGGATAGATTTAAATGAGTGCATAGAGGGTTTAGGAAGAAATGTCAATGTAATAGTACTGGGAGACCTTAATGCTAGGGTGGGAAATGGTCCAATCGATGGAGTGGTTGGGAAGTGTGGAGTTCCAGGAAAGAATCGTAGTGGAGAGTTGATGGTGGAAATGTGTCTAGAAAGAGAGTTGATGATAGCAAATACAGTGTTTCGGAAGAAAGTCAAGCATAAGTACACATGGGAGAGGGTGGTGGAGGGAAGGGTGGTAGATAGAGCGCTAATGGATTATGTAGTGGTAAATAGGATTATGATAGGAAGAGTTAAGGATGTACATGTGCTAAGGGGAGAGGGTGGGGGAATATCAGATCATTTTTTGGTGGAAGGTAAGCTGAGAGTGGAGGATAGATGGAGAAGGAGGAAAGGGACAAAAGGTAGGGAGGTTCTTAGAGTAAACTCCTTGAATGAAAAGGAAAAGGAGAAGGAGTACGAAAAGAAGCTCAAGGAGGAGTGGGAGGGAGTAAAGGATAGAGCAGAGATGGGGGTGGAGGAGGAATGGGGATGGTTCAAGGAGGGAGTCTTAAAGTGTGCAAGGATGGTGTGTGGAACAAGAAGGACAGGGGGAAATAGAAGAAAGGGTAGTGAATGGTGGGATGAGGAAACAAAGAAGGTTGTAGAAGAGAAGAAGCGAGCATTCACAGATTGGTTACAAAAGAGGACAGGGGAGTCATATGAGACGTACAAAGAAAAGAAAAGAGAAGTAAAGCAAAAGGTAAAGGGGGCAAAGAGGAGAGCAGATGTGAATTGGGGTAGGAGTATGACAGAAAATTTTGAAAGTAATAAAAAGATGTTTTGGAAAGAAATTAAGAGAGGAAGAGGAGGCGAATCAAGTACGGAAGAAAAGGTAAAAGGTACAGATGGAGAGTTGATAATGGAAGAGATGGCAGTGAAGGGAAGATGGGCAGAATATTTTAGGGAGTTGCTGAATGTGAAGGAGGATAGGGAAGGAAAGATAGCTGCAGTGGGAAATGCGAAGAAAATGAGAGTGATGAGTGAGGAGAATGGAGGAGAAATAAGGAAGGATGAGGTGAAGGCAGTTGTAAAGATGATGAAAGCAGGTAAGGCACCTGGTCTGGATGGATGTCATGCAGAATGTCTGAAAAAGGGAGGATCAGTGATGGTGGACTGGTTGGTGAGGTTATTTAATGTTTGCTGGAGAGAGGGTAGAGTACCGGAGGACTGGAGTAGTGCCTGTATAGTTCCTCTTTACAAGGGAAAAGGGGACAAGTGTGAATGTAGTAATTTCAGAGGGATTAGCCTGTTGAGTGTAGTAGGGAAGGCTTATGGGAGGATCTTAATTGAGAGGATTAGGAGAGGAACAGAAGGAGTAATTGGTGAGGAACAGTGTGGATTTAGGACGGGTAGAGGTTGTGTAGATCAGATCTTTGTGGTAAGACAGATATGTGAGAAAGCTATAGGAAAGGGGAATGATGTTTTTTGGGCTTTTATGGATCTGGAAAAGGCTTATGATAGGGTAGACAGAAAGGCACTGTGGGAGGTTATGCAGATATATGGGATAGGAGGAAAGCTTTTGGGAGCTGTCAAGAGTTTTTATGAGAGTAGTAGAGCATGTGTTAGGATTAGAAATGGAGAGAGTGAGTGGTTTTAAGTAAAGGTGGGACTTCGTCGAGGATGCGTTATGTCGCCCAAGCTGTTCAACTTATACATGGATAGGGTGGTGCGAGAGGTGAATGCTAGGGTAGTGAGTCAGGGATTGGAGATGGTTAAAGAAAATGGAGAAAAGTGGGAGGTGAGCCAGCTGTTGTTTGCGGACGACACTGCGCTTGTGGCAGGGTCAGAGGAGGGATTTAGGAAGCTGGTGGCAGAGTTTGGGAGAGTATGTGATAGAAGAAAGCTAAAGATAAATGTGGGTAAAAGTAAGGTGATGAGATGTACAAGAGGTGAAAGTGGCAGTAGACTGGAAGTGAACATTAAGGGAGAGCAACTGGAGGAAGTGGATAGTTTTAGATACTTGGGTGCAAATGTGGCAGGAAAAGGTGGAGTGAAGGTGTAGGTAGAATGTAGATTGAGAGAAGCGAGTAAATGCCTTGGTGGTTTAAAGAGTGTAATGAGGAATAGACATTTGGGAATGGATGCGAAGAGGAGACTGTATGAAGGAGTGATTGTGCCAACAGCACTGTATGGGGCAGAAACGTGGAACATAAGAGAAGAAGAGAGAAGGAGTTTGAATGTTTGAGATGAGGTGTCTGAGAAGTATGGTGGGGGTTACTAGGCTGGATAGAGTGAGAAATGAGGAGGTGAGGAGGAGAACAGGGGTGAAAAAGGATTTGGGAGATAGGGTTGATGAAAGAATATTAGGATGTTTTGGACACATGGAAAGAATAAGTGAAGAAAGACTAGTAAAAGAGGTATGGAAGGCAGATGTGGAGGGAGTGAAGATGAGGGGACGTCCTAGGATGAGGTGGATGGATGGGGTGAAGGGGGCTTTGGGGAAGAGGGGAATGTCTGTTGAGGAAGGAAGGGAGAGGACGGAAGACAGAGGTGAGTGGAGAATGGTTGTATATGGATGATGTTGTGACTGCATGAGGAGGAATGGGCGGGGGGGTGGGGGTGGGGTAGTATGTGTGAGTAAATTTGACGCAGCCCGAAGGGATTTCTCCCCGTCCTCGCCTTATATGCAAAGGGGTACGGAGAGGGGGGGTCGCCGATTAAATGAAGCGGCCTTGCTGTGGATGTACTGTGTCTTGCGACACTGCTTCTGACCCAGGGCGGTGGGCAGGGTGCAGGGATGACCCGTCATCCAGGAGGTGCTCAGATGAGAGGAAGGGTGGGAGGGGTGTGGAGTGTATTTAGGGATGAAATGGGTGGGAGTGTTTTTATGCCTTTCCCTTTTTGGCTACCTCCCTTGTAAGGGGGAAAAAGCCTTGGTATATGTATGTATGTATATATATATATATATATATGTATATATATATATATATATATATTTATTTATAAGCTCTGCCATGGGATTCGAACCCCGACCCGTGCGTCCATAATCACGAGGCCAAGACGCTAGCAACCATGCTACATGTGATGGTTCAAAAGGACTGAACAAGTCCCCGACCACGCTTCACGTAACATTGTCGGAGGGCTCGCCTAATACGGGAATTGGATGAAAATAAGACTAGATCTTCCAATGTTACGTGAAGAGTGGTCGGGGACTTGTTCAGTCCTTTTTAACCATCATATGTAGCATGGTTGCAAGCGTCTTGACCTCGAGATTATGGACACACGGGTCGGGGCTCGAATCCCATGGCAGAGCTTCTAAAAATGTTCAAACTGTCTTTAACACACACACACACACACACACACACACACACACACACACACACACACACACACACACACACACACACACACACACACACACACACACACACACACACACACACACACACACACACACACACACACACACACACACACACACACACACACACACACACACACACACACACACACACACACACACACATATATATATATATATATATATATATATATATATACATATATACATATATATATTATATATATAAATATACATATATATACATATATAATTATATATATATACATATATATATATATATATATATATTTATGTACCTGTATATATATATATTATGTATATATATATATATATATATGTATATGTATATATATATGTATATATATACATATATATATATATATATATATATATATATATATATTATATACATGCATTTATCAGTATAACCTGTAGAAAATCCACGGATAAATTCCAATGTCTTCAAATTTCGTAAGAACTCTTCATGAAGGTGAAAATAATATCTGGAAAGAAAAAGTCGGGTCCTCTGAAAGAATTGAAAGATAACCGACAGGGTCCAATAGACTTCGACAAACTCTGACATACATCGATAGACTCCAACATAACCTGAAAGCCATCAGTTATCCCTAACTAATTTTAAGGGAATACAATTCGATAACTAATATATATATATATATATATATATATATATATATTATATATATATATATTAATAATATATATATATATATATATATATATATATATATATATATATACAAAGTAGAACCACTTGAAAAAAGGAAACTAACGAAGCAGAGCGGTTTGGTATATTATATCTTTAGTGCAAAAACTACTTTTTCACTGGAAGTAATATAGGAAAGCGCCCTGATTCGTTAGTTAGTTTTTTTTCTTTTTTTTTTGCAGATGGTCTGCTTTGTATAAGTAAAACACGTACCCGTGTTCTTATTAGCATATATATATATATATATATATATATATATATATATATATATATATATATACATATATATATATATGCAATAAAAACACTAGGAGCGTGTGTTCACAAATGCGTAAATAACCACTAGGAAAAGTAAACTAACGAAGCAGAGCGCTTTCGTGTAATTACATCTTCAGTGCAGATACAAAGAAGGAATTATAAGATGAAGAAACAAGGTACAGAATATATGACATAGTGAAGAGGGCATTCGGAGAGGTAGTGGAAGAAGTACACGTGACGGACGTATGGGCCGTCCTGGTAGCCAACAAGTATGGGACGTTTGGGCCGTCCTGGTAACCAACAAGTATGGGACAACTGCTCATAATTTATATTGCAATTCAAACAATTTTGAAATTTCATGAGAAATAAAACTATCTAATTTGTACAAACCTTGATGAAGATTAACATTTATCCCCTTACTAGATTTGATCAAACTGCATTCAATTAAATTTCTTTCTGTTATGTTGTTGTTGTATGTGATGACTTTAGCGTTATCCCAGTCAACTGGGTGGTTAAAATGGTTCATGTGGTTGAATATACCGCTAGATTGGTTTCCCTCTCTAACGTATTTCTTATGTTGATTGATTCGTGTTGTGAGTGTTTTAGCAGTCTGACCAACATAAAACTGATTACATGATTTGCAAGGTATTTTGTACACACACCCTTTATTACTATTGACAGAATTATTTATGAGCAGTTGTCTTACAGTGTTCTTGTTATTGAAAACTACATTAATGTTAAATTTACGTAACATATTTGGAATATTTTGCAGGTTCTCTTGGTACGGTAAAATTAGCAAGTTATTCATATTGAAAGTTTGAGTTGACCTAAGGTTGTAAAATGTCCTTTTAGCACGATTGTAAGCTTTATCAAGAACATGTGTGGGGTATTGTAGCTTAGTACCAATGTCGTAAATACATCTTATTTCATCATCGATGTACTCTGGGCTGCAAATGCGTAGGGCCCTGAGGTACATCGACGAAAAAACAGATATCTTCACGCCATCAGGGTGTGAGGAATAATAGTGTATATATGAACAAACATTGGTTGGTTTGCGATATACACTAAACTTCAACTCACTTTCACGGCGGTAGATATTACAATCAAGGAAAGGCAAAACGCCTTCTTTCTCTATCTCCACCGTGAACTTAATGGAACTGACCAAATTATTAAGCTTACATAAAAAATCATTTACATTATCTTGAATGGGCCACAGACATAGGATGTCATCAATGTACCGCATCCATGTAATGTTGGGGGGAATGATCTTACTTAAAATTTTGGTTTCAAAAAACTCCATATATAGATTACTCAATACGTCCCATACTTGTTGGCTACCAGGACGGCCCATACGTCCGTCACGTGTACTTCTTCCACTACCTCTCCGAATGCCCTCTTCACTATGTCATATATTCTGTACCTTGTTTCTTCATCTTATAATTCCTTCTTTGTATCTGCACTGAAGATGTAATTACAACAAAGCGCTCTGCTTCGTTAGTTTACTTTTTCTAGTGGTTATTTACGCATTTGTGAACACACGCTCCTAGTGTTTTTATTGCATTATGGATACCACACGATTCTTCGAGAACTTTACTAATCTGCGACTACGTCTACAGTTTCTACAAAACTGCATGAAAGAACAAGTATTACCAAAGTCGGTCTTACCCCAACGGCTTGTGAAGATGTCTGATCACCCATTTGATGATTTTCAGCGCATCATTATTACGAAACGAATCGAAATTTCAAAATTATAAGTCAAAGAAGCCATTATGATCAAGCTTATTAGTTTGCATAAATTCCAGTGTTGTGTATCATCTGATGTCAAAAATGTGCTTTTGGACTATTGTTATGGAAAAATGAGGATGGAGTGTGAGTACTTGTCAAGGAAGTTAAACATGAAATTACTAGCCCTCATTAATGACAGTGACTGGACCAAACATGCTAACCCAGATTTCGTGGTTAACTTGTCATCTAAGCCACTCACCAAGGTTCAATCCACAGCATTAGGATTTGGGCTCAGCTTTGCCAATAATTCTAATCCATCTAACATCATTAACATTGGTAAAGCTTTTTGTAATTTAAAATGTGATAAAGATCTGCCTATAGATGATGTTAATATATGTAAAGGTATTGTTTATGGTGCTTTAGCTAATCAGGTACCTCCCAGCTGTCCTGAAAGTTTTATCACTGCTATTAATTCTCTCAAAAAGGATAGTGATTTACATATCACAAAAGCTGATAAATCAAACGCTGTAGTAATTATGAACAAAAATGATTATTTAAACAAAATGGATGTACTACTTAAAGATCAAGATACTTACGTCCAACTTTTAAAGAATCCTACTGAATCAGTGAATAGCCATTTCAATAAGAAGATAAAAGAATTGTTAAGTGGAAATAGTGAACTAATCAAAAAGTTTATTTTCTATCAGCCCTCCTTTGCCTTACATGTATGGTCTAATTAAGACACATAAACCAAATAACCCGGTAAGACCAATCGTTTCTTCAATAGGTTCAGCTTCATACAAACTTTCGAAATGGTTGGTAACAATTCTTAGTCCACTAGTTGGAACTATTTCCACTTCACATGTTAAGAACAGTTTGGACCTCATTAACAAACTAAGTGAGGTAAAACCAGACTATGAATTTAAATTGGTAAGTTATGATATTGTTAGTTTGTTTACGAAAGTTCCCTTGGATGACCTTTTAATCTATCTTAAAGAAGAGTTAAATAAGCACGATTTACCATTACCTTCAGGCACCTTAATTGAACTGATCAAATTGTGTGTTAAAGATTGCAAATTCCAATTTAATGATAAATTCTATTCTCAGAAATTTGGAATGAGCATGGGTAATCCTCTCTCCCCCGTATT
>NC_134779.1:87624390-87651890 GCF_046742065.1 Oratosquilla oratoria | reverse complement strand
TAATGATTATGATTTATCTTATATTGTTTGTTTTTGTTTTGTTATAATTTGTCTGTCTGATTTTCATTTATTATTAGTTATATGTCAATTTATTATTATTTACTTTTTACCTGTTTGATTATTATTTAAGTATACCTATGCATTTATTTATGTATTTCATTTGTTATTTACATTATTATAGTTTTTATTTATTATTTTATTATTGATATGATTATTTTTCGCATCCGACCTAGATATGGACCAAAAGGTCTCCTGTCGACATGCTCCGCCTTTGTAATCCTTTGTAATCCTTTGTGTGTGTGCGTGTGTGTGTGTGTGTGTGTGTGTGTGTGTGTGTGTGTGTGTGTGTGTGTGTGTGTGTGTGTGTGTGTGTGTGTGTGTGTGTGTGTGTGTGTGTGTGTGTGTGTGTGTGTGTGTGTGTGTGTGTGTGTGTGTGTGTGTGTGTGTGTGTGTGTGTGTGTGTGTGTGTGTGTGTGTATGTGTGTGGTGTGTGTGTGTGTGTGTGTGTGTGTGTGTGTGTGTGTGTGTGTGTGTGTGTGTGTGTGTGTGTGTGTGTGTGTGTGTGTGTGTGTGTGTGTGTGTGTGTGTGTGTGTGTGTGTGTGTGCGTGTGTGTGCGTGTGTGTGTGTGCGTGTGTGTGTGTGTGTGTGTGTGTGTGTGTGTGTGTGTGTGTGTGTGTGTGTGTGTGTGTGTGTGTGTGTGTGTGTGTGTGTGTGTGTTTGTGTGTGTGTTTGTGGATATCGGGTGAGTGAATGTGAAAAAGACAACGAAAGTGTTGATGAAAAGGAACCTGAAGGTTTACCAGCGGATGACATCATAGTACCCAAACGGCCGAAGCCGAGCTCCGAGAATGATAGTGCTGCCCAGACAATTACAACGGCTGCTAGACTTGGTAGCGACAATAAACGGAGGAAAGTATGGCACTCTTATGAGCAAAACTGCTGTAGATACGAATTGAAAAGCAATATTTGTCCTTACACTCATCCCAAGTTATGTAACAAGTACAGAATTACGACAGAGTTCCTGTAAAAGGATGTAAAGAAAACAAAAGCCCATATCTTCACCCTCCCATATGTACTGGATTCGAGAATTAATTGGAGTACCTGGACCTTCAGTGTAAACAAATGGACGTGAAAGGTACGTATCGCTACTCTCCCCGTGAGCCTGATACCGCTGAAAATCAGCAAGCCGCTAACACCATCGCTTCCACCTGAGTTACATCATCAAGAAAGAACAATGAATGAAGCAATGTCCTTTTTAATACACCAGGTACAACAAATGCAGCATGCACAGTACCAAATCATACGAATGGATGATCACAGTAGTAGACGGACACCCGACCCCTCCCACAGGGACCTGTTCATCAGTTGAGACAAGCAGCAGTGGCCCCAGCTAGGGCATCATTGAAAATAATTCTACTTGATATAGAGGGTTTCCTACCTTTCAAATTGAAAAATAGAAATAAGAATCTTATTGTAAATGTCCCCCTACAACAATGCCTTCATTCTCCCAAAGATAGAGTCACACTTGAAGGAAAATATTAAAGAAGAAGAAATAGCAATACCAAATTTTGTACACTTCCGAACTGACAATACAGGCTAGGGAAAAAGGGGTGGTGTAATTACGTATGTAGATAATAGTGTTGCTCAGGTTTTACAGCTAAGAGACATTGACCTAGTATCTATAGATATTTGCAGGCCACCACATTGTCAATCGAATAAATTACTTGTACTAATCGAGGACAATAAGACTATTCTACAAAAATTACCACCTTCTATGCCTACCATCATACTCACCGGGGACTTCAATTACCTCCTGATTAACTGGATGAAACAATATATAGAGGATCGGGAGACATGAGGGTACGAGCAGAACCGCTGCTTCGTTTCTCCGGTGACAACATATTTGATATATTCATGACAAAAAGCGACGAATTGCTACATAGATTTAACATTTATAAAACAAATATCTCAGACAGCATAGTAACCCTAACAATTCATTCCATGCAGCGAGTCTCCAAAATTGTACCCAAAGCCCTACTAAACCATTGAAATTCGATCAATTAAACCTTTTTAAGGATCAGGTAACCTAGGATGATTTGAAAAGAGATGTGGGAGTGGATTGGAGAACTAAAATGGATGAAATGAGTGTCGAGGACTAGTATGATTTTTTTCCCCAGACAAAATGCCTACCAGTTTCACGTACCTCTGAAAAAAACAGTGTTTTATGCACTGTTATTTGTATACCAAGGGGCTTGAAAACTATCGATACGCAAAAAAAAATTAACACAGACTTCAAGTTCATCTAGTAAACACCGACTGTAAGGTTACAAAAGGTTGGTAAGGTTGCAATCGTAGATGGAAGACTAAAAGTCTGGACAAGGAAACTAATCTAAAAGAAACCAGCGCAAAGTCATCTAGTAAAAACAATTCCAGGTATTTTTACGAGTACGCGACAACTAGATCCAAAGTCAAAGCCAGGATCGGCCCCTTAGGAAATCATAATGGGCGAAGTATAGGTGATCCGCAGCAAATCGCAAACGCATTACAACAACAATACAGTGGAGTGCAAAGTAATTCTCTCAGTGACAAATTCATTCATTCACCGGCTGAGTTTTTCCACTGTAGTGGTGTCTCCTAGCCCATGGTGACGAATATAAGTATAACCCAACAGAAAACAATTGAAACTATAAAATAAATTGCTTTGAACGCAGCAGCCGGGCCTGACCACTTTCCTGCACTAATTTTGAAAGATTGTGCGTCTGAACTAAACATACCGCTGCACATTATACCAAATCTATCAAAAGCTACCCTTGCATCACATATAATAGTCTAGCATCCAAGTCCTGATTTTCATGTAGACTTTGCAAAAATACCCCCCAAGGTTTTTATTAATTTTGGTAGAAAAAGTTCCATAGAATCAGAAACAGAATGATACCCAGCTGGCATCTTTGGGCATTTAAAAAATTCAACATGACGTCCAAGATGGCTGCCGCGTAAATCCAAAAGCTATAAACGTCTCTCATTTCTTTATTTTTTGACCTATTTTATAATATGATGTCAGGAAAGCCAATCTTAATGTAAAATAAAGTGTAAACCTAAAACTTGCTGCAATGTTCATATTCAGTATAAAACTCAAATGTTACATTGGTTAAAAAATCGTGATAAAGAAAGAACACAAACACATACTGAATGTTTTGTCACTTTATCAGACACTGATATCAGAAAATGATGCCACAGAACATTCATTGATTATTTAAGTAAGAAAGTCTTTATTATCGTTATCCCTTTCGTTGTCAGTGTCAGCCGCTTCATCTTCAGAATCCTGGACACCTGCATTGAGACTGGAGTCGATATTGCACTTGCAAAAGTTGCTGCATGTAATATATTTTTTTGCAACACGAACTCCTCCTTGTGGAACATCCATCTGTTGACGATTGGCATTTGTAGCAGAGCAGGCTCAGCACCCTCTTAGGAGCAGGCAATGTGTCAGGTGGAAGTGGTAGTGGAAGAAGGATTTGACTGTCGTAGTTTGGTTTCCACCTGAAGTCAAGGAGGCCAAAGCTGGAGGATCAGATTGCAATGTTGTTTTCCATAGCCATGTTTGGTAATGGGCTCTCTTGACATCCAAACTAAATGCTCTTGAAGTGGGTGGAAGGGTTGCGAGTTTGAATTTTTGAGATTTGCCTCTGGCCATTTTGTTACCACACGCTATATTGAACCTCCGACATGGTGCCAGTTTCCATACTGCCATAGCACTTGGCAATGAATGCAACAGCTTGAGTTTCCAAATCTACTTTATACCGTTCATTGTCTCCAAGCAAAGGAGTATGGTGTCCTTATTTAAGGATTTTTTATGCTTTGACTTTTCCAATTCCTTACAGTGTACTGACGGTATCACAACCAGTCAGGGCGTGAAGAGGAAATAAATACTTGGCTATTTCTGCATGTTTGTTGACACTCGCGCCAATATTTATGGTATTCCTCGTGGGACGTGTTGGAACAAGGAAAATTTTGCAACGGAGACCTTTAGATGCAACAAAAACATCCGTATCGTCACAAATGACGTGGATTGTTTTCTGGGTTTGTCTGGCAATGTGGACTACATGGTTGGCAATAATCACATCTGCCTCTTTATGTGTTACTTTCAAGTCCATTCTTCTCTGATGCTTTCCTCTCTGAATGGAATATGGTACAGGATCTGACCAAGTGATGACCATTTCCTTGTCAGTGGTAAGCTGTTGAAAACGATCCACTGATGCATGACAAAGCAGGTTAATGATTTGTGCCTTGTTGTCCACAATTGACAACGATGCAGGTTGAGATGGCAATGGCAAGTTTAACGTAAGATGGAAATGACCACTTTCTCTAGTGGAGGAACGTCGACTTCTTTTGCAACCCTTTGGACTGTATGGATAGTATCTGTCGAACACCACATATACATCACTTTGGATTAGTTTTTTTTTATCATAAATATTTCCACTTCTGCAACAAGATAAACAATTTTCTAAGGACTTGGCCAGTGAATTGTCCAAAGGATGGCACAACCACCAATCACAGCAACCTCTAGGTCTAGTGTTGTTCGAGAGAACTGTTCAACACCCAAAGATTTTTTTTTTTTTTTTTTTTTTTTTTTTTTTTACTTTGATAAAACTGGTCGGAGGTTACCATCATCCGTGAAAAGGGAAGTTAGAATCTGTGAAAGTTCATAGTCTATCAGTTCCCTCATATTGAATTCTTCAGTATACATGAGGCCAATGTTTCTAGTGAAGATAATTTCAGTGTCAAAGGGTGGATCAGAGCATCCAGAAAGTGGTGTCTGCTTCCGTTTGGTTCACGGAATCCGTCTGGCAGTTTTGCTTCGTACGCTTCCATAGACTATTTCCCTAGTGCTAAGGCTTGGTCAACATTGGCCGTTAAAGAAGCAAGTTCTCTTGTGACAATGTTGAAGAGTCCTTTGGAGTGAACAGTTGGATCAAGAGGATCGATGCAGTGCTCCAACTTCTGTTTTAGGTTCTGTCTGTCATTGGCATCTGATGGGATCCGTGCTCGTGACTCTTCTTTGTGGTAAACTGAGAGTTGTTGGATGTTGTCTCGCATGACATTGATGTCACGAACAAGCATAATGCAATCGTGGAGACTGAGTACCCACACTTCTTGTGGCATTACTATTCACTGTGAGTCCTGTCAATCTTCCCTGGCTGTTCTCAAACCGCATGAACGCGGTTTCAATGTACATGTCACTCTATATGGCATTTGATGCACCAGGTGTGTGTCTCATTGTATGTTGGTCTCTGAGAAACATTTCTGTTAATTCGGATGTTAGTGCTTCCATGGAGCAAAGATAGTACATGCCGTACCTGGCATAGTTGATAAGTCAGAAAAAAAAAACAGCATTTGGGATAGCGTCCAGAGATGAAGGGGCCAATCAGATTCACGCTCTGCACGCGTGAAGGCTATCATGAGGAGCACTTGCCGGATTAAGCAGTCCAGCCATTTTTTTTTTTTTTTTTTTGACGAATTCGCCATCCATGTCTCGAAATCTTCAAACGAATTTATTTCTCTGATGTGTTTCCGGAGAATGTTTTCCGCAAGTAGTCTGAATGTTCTCACATTTTGTGGATATCTCTTTCCAGACAGCATTTTCTCCACTCCACCAAAAGTTGGACTCATGATATCTGACAGACCGGAATCTATCATCAGTTTGCCAAGTGACCCACAGAAACTCATGATTATATGGAAACTTCCTAAGCGGGGATTTATATGTTTCCAAACAACTCTGGAGATGACCATATATTGTCAAGGATGATCTTGTACAAATGTTGGTCGGCTGTGATAATGACAAGGTATTGACCAGAATCGGATGTCAATGTCTGACCCTCAATTAGAGTTGTCTTTATTGTCGATGTATCGGAGGGCTTCAAATCAGTTAACGGCCTGTATCAAGTTACAGTACCTGGTCTAGATGTGTGATGCTGTTCCCGGGCTACCTTGGTTATGTGGCCTCCGTATTCTGCAACATTGTGCTTCGATGTTACATATTTCAGGAAATGAAGGTCTAGTTCTTTCACTCTATTCAGACTAATGGTCTATGATAGTTCTAACTGACTCTGTCGTTCTGCATTCGTTTGTGGTACATCAAGCATACCTGGGTGTTTTGGAGATTGGTAGTAGTGAATAGTAATTTCATCATCAGGCATTTTCATATTGACTTTACTGACTCTGGAAATCATCTCTTCCTCACCTTGATTGTTTTCGGTTGAATCCGATACAGATTACCACATCAACATGGCGAGTACATGAGTAGATTTCAAACCATTCAGAGATGAAATATTGGCGTCATAGTTGTCAATGATTGCTTGAATCAAACCATCATCAGCTTAGAATAATCCCTGTATTTCCCTGTGATCACTGGTACTTTGCGTCGCAGATGATTTGAACCCTATCACCTCATCATATGAACATGTCACTGAAAAGTCATGCAGCATACTTAAACAAGTGTTTTCCCTTGCACAAACACCATGAGCAACTTGTAATGAGGTAGGTTTGTGTGTTACTGCACTGCTCACCATGTTTCCAATGAGAAGTGCAGGGAGTGAAGCAGATATTTTTGAAGTGATTTTGGACAACGAGGACATCAATGTACTACTAGATTCATTAAGAGCAACATTTTCGTTCATTCTACAGAAGTAACTTTTTCTGTCAATAGCAATTGATTTTGCTTATTCAAGGATCTGGCTTACAACTACTGGCTTAATTACATGTTCTTCATGGTCAGATTCGTTCACCAAGTTCAGAAGCTCAGACGCACGTGACCTGAACACCAGCAATGATGTTAATCCTTTGCAAGACAACAGGAACAAGCGATCACCAAAATGCTTCTCCAGTGCATCAACCAAGCTCCGTCTTTGAAGTTTCATACTACCGTTTTATCCTAACACCTCATCATATGAACATGTCACTGAAAAGTCATGCAACATACTTAGCAAGTGTTTTTCCTTTGCACAAACACCAAGAGTGACTTGTAATGAGGTAGGTTTGTGTGTTACTGCATTGGTCACCATGTTTTCATTGCACGGAGTGAAGCAGATAGTTTTGGACTGGTTTTGGACAACAAGGACATCAATATACTACTAGATTCAGTAACAGCAACATTTTCGTTCATTCTGCATGAGAATTTTTTTCTGTTAATAGCAATTGATTTTGCTTACTCAAGGATCTGACTTACAACTACTGACTTAATTGCATGTTCTTCGTCGTCATATTCGTTCACCAAGTTCACAAGCTCAGACGCACGTGACCTGAACACCAGCCATGATGTTAATCCTTTGCAAGACTACAGGAACAAGCGATCACCAAAATGCTTCTCCAGTGCATCAACCAAGCTCCGTCTTTGAAGTTGTGTGCTACCGTTTTCCGTGTATTCCTTGTGAACTTCAGTCAAAGACCAAAGCTTGCTCGTATCAGATTAAATTTCTTCGATGAGTATGGAAAGTGCTGGATCCTTGTGGTTTTTACTTTCGATCGCTGCAGCTTTTAGTGATTTCGAACTCACGAATGAAGGTCTGCAGTTTCGATGATAACGGGCATCAGCTGCATGTAAATCATTCACTGCACCAAGAACACAAAGTTCAACATCCTTACTTCACTGGTCATTTCGATCATGGCACACCTAAAGAATGGCTTATTTGAAGCTCTTGTCTTTTGACTCTAAATCTATGGTACGATAACGGCTCACAGGTGTTCATCTTCGAGGGTGTTTAGCTTCCTTCTATTCTGTCCATTCCTTACCATATATATATGTATATATATCTGTATATATATATATATATATATATATATATGTATATTTTTATATATATATATATGTGTGTGTGTGTGTGTGTGTGTGTGTGTGTGTGTGTGTGTGTGTGCGTGTGTGTGTGTGTGTGTGTGTGCGTGTGTGTGCGTGTGTGTGTGCGTGTGTGTGTGTGTGTGTGTGTGTGTGTGTGTGTGTGTGTGCGTGTGTGTGTGTGTGTGTGTCTATATGTATATATATATATATATATATATATATATATGTATGTATATATATATATTTATGTATGTATACAAAGTGGTCTTTAAAATTGAACTCTGAATGAGTTTGAGACAACCTAGTTCGTTTTGGTGGTGACTGTTCAGTTGGACATCTTTGCTGCTTCTTCATGAGTCTTGTAATTTTGTGTTTTTATATGATACACATGATTGATGACATTGAACAGTACAGTTTCTATTGTCCTATTGTCTCTGATAGACAATTCTAAGTCTGTTGGCACTGTATCACCACAATGTTTGCTTGGGTTGATGATCGACTGGATTCTGTCTCTTCCTGCATTGGTCAAAACTTGGTTTTTGGCCTTGCTGCACCGGTCCATCATTTTGAAGTAGCACTCATCCATTTCTGCCTGAAAAGAGACGGAGGAGCTATATAAAGAAATTGCAGCGACATCACCATCTTTCCTTGCAAATGAAGAAGTCATATTAAAGAGCATTTACCACCACTGCCCTGTGTGAACAAATTGTAATTAAGTATACCTAAAAAAATATCAGAAATCACGAAAATGTTAATTACCTAATTTGTGAGGTTGTGAGGTAAAAGACGACCAACTAGTTTCCAATAGAATGGATAATCTTGAGGCTACTTTTATACTGAATATAAACAACTCAATAAGTTTGAGTTTACGCTTTATTTTTCATGAAAATTGGTATGCTTGACCTCGAAAACCCTAGAATTGATGTATCATATGATAAAATAGAAAAAAAAAATAGAAAAAGAAATGAGAGACGTTTATAGCTTTTGGATATATGCGGCAGCCATCTTTGACGCCATGTTGAATTTTTCAAAATGCTCAAAGATGACAGCTTGACACTATTCAGTTTCTGATTCTATGGAACTTTTTCTACCAAAATCAATCAAAACCTGCTTGGGGGTATTTTTGCAAGGTACCCACTGCTGCCAGACTATAATTAGAATATTGATGAAATCAATAATGGCTGAAATTAACACATACCTTGAATATATGAAGAAGATGGACCCTAATCAACATGGTTTTGGATCAGGACGTCCATGCCTGTCCCAACTCATTGCCCATCATAAGCAAATTCTGGGGGCATTGAAACACCACATAAAATGAATATGGTGTACTTAGATTTTTAAAAGCAATTGACAAGGCTGACCACTGTGCATTCCTCCTTCAAATACGTGATTTTGGATATACAGAAAAAAATTGGGTTGTGCTTACACTACTTCCTAAAAAACAAACAGCAAAAAGTTGGGGTTGTAGTGTTCTGTAGCCAACACGTGTAGTTACCCCTGTAAGACTCGTGACCGCCGAGCACAGGATAAACTATAGTCACCCCTTAGAACATGCGTTCGATTAATTTTAATTAATATACATAATAATATTTACTCCAGGAACTTAATTTATCTTGTAAATAAAATAAAACATATCCCTCTGCAACCTGTAAAAAAAGATATTTACGTATTATAAAAAGGTTTTGAATAATTGCATATGTAACACAAAGAATCCAGAATTTCGTTACCATTTTTGAAGATACTGTCATCGACATTTTCAATAAACAGAAACCAGTCACGGGATTGACTTTAAATAGCCTAGCTTCTTTAAGGAAGAGTACCAAGCTGTTTGCACTGAACACGGCTGTGTTTATCCCAAGGGTACATAAGGGTAAATATACCGCGGTGATCTTTTGATCTTACGGGTACATTCCGATGAGAACATTACCTGCCGTCGGCGCAGAGTGCGGAAGTGCTCATTCCAAATGTGCCCAAGGGAACCATACCACGGCAAACTAAATGGTGTGTTCTGACTCCCCACTATGAAAAACTTCCCATACCTTGTCCCTACTACTCGTTTCAGGCTGGCCGCTTCCAACAAGGACGATTAGTAGTGGAGCCAACACTAGCGACTACTACAATTGGTGACGATTGGAGTGACCGCCAGCCCTGGACTCTCGCCGCCCCAGCCTGACCACCAGCCCTGGACTCTCGCCGCCCCAGCCTGCGTGCCAGCCCTGGACTCTCGCCGCCCCAGCCTGCCCACCAGCCCCGGATCCTCGCCTCCCCAGCCTGCCCGCCAGCCCCGGATCCCCACCGCCCCCAGCCTGCTCGTCCAGTCCAACCCCGCCCGCCCGTCCTGCCCAGCCCTACCGCCTCTGCCTGCCCGTCCAGCCCGGCCCCGCCGACCCGGTCAGCCCCGGCCTGCACGCCGCACCAGCGTGCCCAGCCCAGCCCCGCCATCCCGGCTTGGCTACCCAGCCCAGTGCCACCGCCCCGGCCAGCCCGCCGCACCAGCGTGCCCAGCCCCGCCCCACCGTCCCGGCTTGGTTTCCCAGCCCAGCCCATCGTTTCGTCCCATGCTCAGCCCAGCCCCGCCAACCCGGACTGCTCTGGCCAATCCAGCTGCCGACGAACATTGCTTACACGCTAACCACGTAAGCATGACGGACAATCAACCACAGGATGTTTTCGGACACCACCGCAGCCGCCGCTGCAACCACAGCCACCGCAGCCACCACAGCTACAGCCGTAGCCACAGCCAGTGCAGCCAATGATACCACTGCACACACACACACACACGCGCACGCACGCACACACGCACACGCACGCACGCACGCGCACACACACGCACACATACGCACGTCCCTCAAGGAAGAACACCTCCGGACACACGAGCTACAAACCACAAGCGCACTACAAAGAAGAAACAGATATCGTTCCTCCTACCTCGTCACTAGGGGGAGAGTTCTGTAGTGTTCTGTAGCCAACACGTGTAGTTACCCCTGTAAGACTCGTGACCGCCGAGCACAGAATAAACTATAGTCACCCCTTAGAACATGCGTTCGATTAATTTTGGTTAATATGAATAATAATATTCACTCCAGGAACTTAATTTATCTTGTAAATAAAATAAAACATATCCCTCTGCATCCTGTAAAAAGGATATTTATGTATTATAAAAAGATTTTGAATAATTGCATATGTAACACAAAGAATCCAGAATTTCGTCACCATTTTTGTAGATACTGTCATCGACATTTTCAATAAACAAAAACCAGTCATGGGATTGACTTTAAATATCCTAGCTGCTTCCAACAAGGACAATTGTAGTGACCACTACAGGGTGGATGGTATAAAATCCCAGCAGTGCACAATTGTCGGTAGAGTATCACAGGGGTCAGTGCTTGGCCCGCTGCTCTTTTTAATGCACATATCGAACATTAATATTTCCTCCCCTCTTCTGTCTCTTCCTTTGTGGATGACACAAGGATATTGAGGTAAGTGTCTAACGACGATGATGCACAATTATTACAGGGGGATCTCCAAGCCCTCTATAATAGGGTTGAGGAAAACAACATGTTGTTTAATAACAATAAACTTAAACAAGCGGCTTAAACCTTTGGGCAATATTATGAACATCACATTTACACGGCACAAGACGTCTCTAACATTGCCACCCAAGAAAACGTAAGTATTTTGGGGTTATCTTAAGCTGCGATGGGACCTCTACAGCACACATTGTTAATGTGGCCAAAAAAGCAAGCTTGCTCTCCTGAAGTCTGGTACTTGGACGTTATCCGTACTTTTTATTTCTTCCTAGATAATATTAAATCTTTTTTCTTGATGATCGCTATAGCCTAGACTATCTCCCACTTTTGCGTTACTCATTAGATGCTCATTATTAATTAAAACTGACTCCTGAGTATTTTCTCCCCTCGTAGGATCGGTAATCACTTGTTTTAGGAAATTATCCTGTACCACATTAAGGGATTTCTTCGTTTCCTGATCTCCTGTTAAAGTTTCCCAGTCATGGTTTCTATGATTAAAATCTCCCATGATCACAACGCTTTTGTGCTATGACGCTCTGTGAATTTTATGACTTAGGGGATCAGTCTGCTCAATGCTGAGGTTAGGAGGTCTATACAAGACGCCAAAAAATAACTTTCTTATTCATGCCTCTAATCTCTACCCAAATAGATTCCGTACAGTCCTCTTCCTTAATCGAATTGTTGATACTACAGCTTATTATATTTCTAATGAAAAGTACTACACCTCCCTCATTCCTGCCAACCCTATCCTTGTGAAAAAAATTATGTCATTCTATTTTGATTTCCGGAAGGAAATGTTTATCAGCTATGTTGATCCAGAACTCAGTAATAGCTATAATATCAAAATTCTCTAAGCATGCTTTACCTCGCAGCAAATAAAATTGGTTAATTATGCTTCTGCTTTTTGTATAGCAAACTTCAAGTTTATTTTCCCTCCACCTGCTTTGGTGATTCTTTTCACAGTTCCTCTATAAGTTGTTTCTATTGCCTAAAGTATATTCCGATACTTCCACACACCTCTATTCCCTATCCGTAAAAAAAAAAAAAAAAAAAAAAAAAAAAAAAAAAAAAAAAAAAAAAAAAAAAAAAAAAAAAAAAAAAAAAAAAAAAATGTAGGATGCCTGCTTCTCGCTCAAGGGATTCAACAAGGAGCCTAAATCTTCTGGGCGAGAAGTGCAACCCGTCCCTTGTATGTAGATGATTCCTACCGTAAAAGCGGATCCAGTTTTCGACAAATGCCCATCCATTGGCTTTACAATGTTTTGCCGGCCTGCAATTCATTGCAATATCCCTGGAATACCACATGCCTCCAACTCTACGTCTCGGAAGGATTCCACATACAACAGGAACACCTCCCCTATTTCTAATCTTGTCTAGCGCATCCCGGAATCGCGCAAACAATTCCTCACTCCCTAACTTACCTATATCATTGCCCCCGGCACTTAAGCAAACTACAGGGTCCTTACCTTCCCCTACTAAACCCCTTTCAATCCTATCTCTAACATCTCCTATCACTGCGTCGGGGAAATATATCTGCATCCTATGTTTCCTATCTTTATCGCAGAAAGCCCTGTCTAAGTACCTCGCTTGACTGTCTCCTACAACCAAAATCTTACCTGTGGGCAGGGATCCAGCGTTTGACATTCCCTTCTTCTCTTGAATTTCATTTGTTTCTTCTTTTTACAGACTCGCTAATGCTTGCCTTTTGTGTTTTCCTCCAGTGTTTGAACCTTAATGAACTGTGAAGGTACAGAAAATAAGAGAATTTTTCTGTTAGACTTATTGACTTCGCATGTACATTGGCATATATATTGCTTAAGAGAAAGATTCCGTCCAAAAAGTATATAGGTATATGTATGTATATATATATATATATATATATATATATATATACATATATATACATATATATATGTATATATATACATATGTATATATACATATATATATATTGTATATATACATATATATACATATATATATATACATATGTATATATACATATATATATATGTATATATATATATTATACATATATATATATATGCAATAAAAACACTAGGAGCGTGTGTTCACAAATGCGTAAATAACCACTAGGAAAAGTAAACTAACGAAGCAGAGCGCTTTCGTGTAATTACATCTTCAGTGCAGATACAAAGAAGGAATTATAAGATGAAGAAACAAGGTACAGAATATATGACATAGTGAAGAGGGCATTCGGAGAGGTAGTGGAAGAAGTACACGTGACGGACGTTTGGGCCGTCCTGGTAGCCAACAAGTATGAGACGTTTGGGCCGTCCTGGTAACCAACAAGTATGGGACAACTGCTCATAATTTATATTACAATTTAAACAATTTTGAAATTTCATGAGAAATAAAACTATCTAATTTGTACAAACCTTGATGAAGATTAACATTTATCCCCTTACTAGATTTGATCAAACTGCATTAATTTAAATTTCTTTCTGTTATGTTGTTGTTGTATGTGATGACTTAGGTGGTTACTTATGTATATATATATATATATATATATATATATATATATATATATATATATATATATATATATATATATATATATATATATATATATATATATGGGACCTGGACCGAATCCCGACACCCAATATCCCGACAGCCACAATCCCGATAAGCTATAATACTGAAAGGCCAAAATCCCGACAAAAAATATCTTTTATACATTTTGGGGTAACAAAAATAGCAATGTTAATCACATACAATTTTAATTAAAATCGATTCACAACCTAATAAAGAACTGGTGTAAACACAACAAAAAAAGATCATTTCAAACAACATTATGGCTATCGGGATTCTGTCAGGGTCAAATTACCGACAGCCATAATCAATGTTACTTAAATGCATAACAAAAATAGCATTGTTATCCATATACAGTTTTAATTAAAATCTATTTACAACCTAATAAAGAATTGGTCTAAACGCATAATAAAAAAGATCATGTCAAATAGCATTATGGCTATCGGGATTCTGTCAGGGCCAAATTACCGACAGCATCAGTGTTACCTAAATGCATAATGAAAAAGATAATCTCACAGCATAATGAAAGATTCGATATATTTATAAAATTAAAAAAGTTAAAACCTTTATTTAAGGGATAAATTATGGGCTATTCCTCGAAGATAATCTAAAACATTTTGATGATCTCGTTCTTGCATCACCTTGGTGATCCGTTCTTCACGAATAAGTTGTTTCCTTTTTTGTTTAGGTTCCGGTTCCCCGCGAAGTATGCATTCAATTTGGTTGTTGACTTGTTGCTCTTCCTGTTGTAACATTGTATTTATAGTTCTTTTATGTGTGGATAAGTAGATTCATGTGTGACTTTTTATTGTGCGGGATTTGGGTTGTGTGATTGTATTTGTACACCATTTACTGTACCCATTAATTGACCAGAATTAAACATTTCATTACTAAGCATATGATCCCAAGAAGCATATTTTAATATTTTATTGCTAAGTTTCTTCACCAAATATATTATATGGTTATCTGTACTAATGATAAATTTCATATGGAGACCAAATGTCTAGTTTTTGTTAACGAAGGAGATCAAATGTCAGGAGACCATTTGACGAGAGACCAAATGTCTAGAGACCAAATGTCTGAATCCCACAATTTCCCCCTCCCTGTCAACCAAATTCGCCTTTGCGTTTCTTCAAACGTCTTTTCCTTTCAAGACCAATTTTTCCGTAAAAAATTCGATTGCAGTATGGGTTCTAATTCGTGCCCTGTTTTGGCCGATTTGTACATTGGGTATTTTCAGTGTACCCTTTTGCCCACCATCAGACAGCCCGAAATGATTTGGCTCAGGTACGTAGACGATACCTTTTCGGCGTGGGATGACAGTTGGGGCCCATTTGAAGTGTTCCATGATAAATTGAACCAATTTTATATTCAAAATTGAATGGGAGGAAGGACACCAAATCCCTTTCTTGGACATTTTAATAAGATGGATTGATGATAATCTACTATTTACAGTGTTCGAAAACCCACCAACTCAGGGAGCTACCTTCACTTTTTTAGTAATCACCCTGACAATGTTAAGAAAAGTGTTGCCTCTGGTCTTTTCTTGAGGGCTTTCAGGATCTGCAGTCCTCAATTTCTGGACCAAGAAATTGAGGTGATCAAATGTCAACTTAAGAAGTTGGCATATCCTCAGTAAGGCTAGGGCCAACCATTTTATAACTTCTGTCCCCTCTAGTTATCACCGCTCCTTTAAAGATATCTTAAAAATTCCATATAGTAAAACCATCAGTTCTTCTACTAAGTTGTTTCCTCAAGAACGTCTCACTATTGTCTACCACTATCCCAACACCGTGCGTAAGCAAATTGTGAACGTTCAACAAAAACCGAAGGAAGTAGAGTCACCTGGTGTATATTGTTTGCCCTGCCAAAATTGTGATTTAGTGTACTTGGATCAAACCGGGAGGGACTTGAACACCAGATTGGTAGAACGTAAAAGGTCAATTAGGTATGGGCAAGAAAATTCGGCTGTATTTCACCATGTCAAAAATAAGAATCATTCTTTCGACTGGGGTAAGGCCAGATTAGTGTTCAAGTTCCACTGCGGTTTCAGGATAAAAATAGTTGAATCAGCATTGATTGAGGAATGCCCCAACATTAATATTTCTAGAGGGCAGTGGACACCTGACATTATACCACGCGCGGCAGTCAGCAGGCTCGTACGAAACTTACAACCCCCATGTACCGGGTGTGGCTATTTGAAATGAAAGTCAAAGTTGGTTCGGCGGTATACTGTAATCACTGACGACACAATGCGTGTGTATACAAGGAGTACTAGCTCTGAACTGCCGCCCAGCTGCTAATTTTGGCGCGAAGAAACGTTCATCGCATTTTGTGATATTCAATATAATTACAATTTTACACAATGATTACACATAATTACAATAAATAATAAAACAACAAATAATGAAACATATGACAATTTTATAAAGAGGGGGAAACATACAATTCCCCCAAATGAACAATATAATTACAATTTTACACAATGATTACACATAATTACAATAAATAATAAAACAACAAACAATAAAACATATGACAATTTTATAAAAAGGGGGAAACATATAATTCCCCAAATGAGCAACACACAAGTACAATGTACATTATAACCAAGAAGGGTAAAGGCAGGGATAGGCACTTGAGTCTTCTTGAGCCTATCAGAGTGTGAAATCTCGCCAAGGCCTGTAGAAGGGTAAAAAATCCTGAACTTGTTAAGGTGGAGTCGTTCAGTCACCAAAAGGGGGCCCTCAAATTTACAATTCAATTTAGACTGGCGATCAGGCATGCATTTGAAGACACGATCACCAACACCGATGGTCACAGGTTTTGCACGAATATGTTGGTGTTTCAACATGTCGGCCTTTGAAACATCCAGTTTATCTCTTACAGAACTATAAATGGCATGCATCACATGACTCTGGATTTTACTATAGTCATCTAAATTGTAGAGGGGACGAGCAGGGCTGTCAAGCACATCATATGGGAGCCGTTTCTCAACTCCAAAGATAACATAATGAGGCGTTTTGCCCGTAGAAACATTAATGGTGCTATTGATACAAGCACTGACATGGGGAAGCCAATCCTCCCAAGACTCATGAAAATTACTAGCAAGGTGACGTAGGATCTCTAAAATTTTCCTGTTCGTCCTCTCAACAAGACCATTGGACGCTGGATGATAAGCAGTCACGAACGTCTGTTTGATGCCGTAACGTTCGCAAATACCTGCCACAACCTCGTTCCTAAATTCCGTCCCATTATCACTAAGGAGCACCGAAGGAGTGGTGTATGGACACAACACATGGGAAACTAAAGCATGTGCTACAACTGGTGCAGATTTGTTACGTAAGGGAGCTAAGACTACAAAACGACTAAAGTGGTCCACACACACAAGGACATACACAGAGCCTTGCGTGCTACGAGGCAGTTGCAAAAGGTCTATAGCCACAGTCTGAAAAGGGCGAGAAGGAGTAGGGTACTCTAAAATGGGAGCAGTGCTCGTAGAACCTTTGTTCTGGGCACAAGAACTACACCGGGCTACATGAGAGGTAATGTATAGTCGCATTTTAGGCCAATAATACTTCTTCCGTGCCATAACCAGAGTTTTGTCACGACCTGGGTGACCAGCCTGAGGGGCATCATGAGCAAGGGAACAAACAACGGGAACTAGAGACTCAGGGATCACTAGCTGTGCCACATCTTGCTCAAACACTTCCACATTACGAATGAGAACCTTGTCCTGCAGGGAAAATTGGGACAGAGGTACTGATAATGGATTGAATTCCTCGATCATGAGGAACCATTGGCAAGACGGCCTGACAGATTCTTGCCCTTAAAAAGCTGAGTGACAGCAGTGTGGTCCGTGTAGACTGTAATAGGATATCCCCACATCACTGCCAGGGTGAGTAACAGAGTAACGGGACTCAGGCTTATTAAGAATGCGACTAGCATATGCAATAACATGAGGTCTACATCCATCTACTTGTTGCATGAGTACAGCTCCAATGCCTGTTCCAGAAGCATCTGTACAAATGGTAAAGGGGAGACTGTAATCAGGGAAGGCCAACACAGGTGCTGCAGTAAGAGCAAGCTTCAAAGAATCAAAACTATTCTGATGAACATCACGCCACTGGAAGGAAGAGTCCTTCTTGAGAAGGCGAGTGAGAGGGAAAGCAATTGAAGCAAAGTCTTTAATGAATGCACGATAGTATCCTGCAAGTCCAAGGAAGGAACGTACATGTTCAACTGTCTTCGGTATAGGGAAGTCTCTCACCGCTTTGATTTTATCACCTGTGGTGTGGATACCATGTTTGTCTACAACATGACCTAGGAATTGGATACTTGACTTAAAAAAGGAACACTTGGGTAAGTTGAGTTTCAACCCAGCTTCAGCAAAACGTTGCAAGACCATGGACAACTTAGTAAAGTGGCTTTCCACATCTTTGGAAACTAAAATCAAATCATCCAGGTAAACAAAAAGTCCATCTCCAACTAAGCCATGAAAAATGGAGTTAACTAAGCGCTGGCAAGTCAAAGGAGCATTCCGCAAACCCATGTGGCAATGAAGCCATTCATAATGTCCACTGGGAGTCGAGAAAGCCGTGACTTTACGAGACTTTTCATCCAGGGGAATCTGCCAAAAACCGGCTTTTAAATCCAAGGTGGTGAACACCGTATTACCATGGCCAATGGACTGGAGAAGTTCGCTCAAAACAGGTAGAGGATAATGGTCAGGTATAGTGACCTCGTTAACTCGTCTGTAATCAATAACTGGACGAAAAGATCCATCCTTCTTAGGCACCAATAAGTCGTCAACCAAGGATTGGGCGATAAGCCGACGAGAGTGAGGTAGCCTGTAAGAGGGAACGTAAACAGGACGAGCACTTGGCTGAAGATCAATTCTATGAATCGCACGATCTGTAACACCTAGTGGGTCACCGGGCAAAGCCAAAGCCTGACGGTGGGTAACTATCAGTTCAAGGAGACGAGGTGTCTCATCAGGAAAATCAATCTCGCCTACGAATTTGGCACACTCAGAAGCTAAGTTAGCAGGATCACTTATTGGAGGAGACTGGGGTACAGAAGCCGCAACAATAGACGAGCCTGAAAAGCAACAATATCAACCACATCAAAGGAGCCCAAGTGGCTACCAGGAGAAAGAGGAATTGGAGCACCCGTGACGTTGGTTACCATCGCCGTGGTGACATGATCCTCGCGTACAGTGGAGAGAGTTCCTTCTAGTGCAAGCCGACGAATACGAATAGAGTCAGGCAAAGAGAGAACGTCAGATCCTATCGAGGCACCTGAGACGCGCACCGGAACTCGAACAGAACTTGAAGGTTCAATAAGATGCTCTCCTATAACAACAGCAGCACAGTGAGAAACAGGGTTAGAGCGCTAAGAAGTTGGTACAGGCACATGTGCGGACTGATCAAGCATAGTAGAATCACAAACAGAAACTGGCCTATCCGATGCAGAGAAATCACAAGTGCACAAAGTCACTACACGGCGACTAGGAGAAATATCAATGCCATGAGCTGTAAGAGCATCAATACCCAAGAGACAATCACACTGAAGGGCAATGCCAGAGACAACCACAAAAGTGACATTGAAGTCTGTAGCATGCGAGGGAAACTGTAAGGGAAGACAAACAGACCCAATACCAGGCAAGGGGGAACCTTGCACAGAATGCAAATTATTACAAAAGAGAGATAAAGGGAGATTGTACAATTCCCGAAGAGCAAAATAAGCCTTTCTACTTATGAGACTACATTCTGCACCAGTATCTATAGTAACTGAAAGAGGTGTATCCCTTGTAAGAACTTGAAAGGTTAATAATTGAGAAGACTCAACAGCTACCAAGGGGATGATTTGAGACCAAACATTGCTGGTCAAACCTTTGGGTTGTGAAACACGCACTGGTGAAAATGGGATTGCCGAGGCTGATGAGAAATCTCATCCCTAAGTTTCAAAACCTTAAAACACTGATCAGTAGAGTGTTTACAATGACCATGGATATGACAGTAACTGAGGTTAACCTGGGGTTCTACTCTAGAAGAGTCATGTGGAACATGAGAAGAAACATTAGGTACACTCCTTTGAACAGGGGACTATCTTGATTTATGTACCTGACGCCGAAGGTGATAACAAAAATTACTCAAGTGACCTGACTTGTTACAAAAGGTACATAACAGGGGAGGGGGTTAACTGTAGGTTGAGGAGAGCTATGACTAGGATATGTAGATCGAGAGGGTTGAGGAGAACAAGGAACATCGGTATGTTGAAGAGCATTGCTAATACACAAGGAACTAGAAGGCACTTCCCCAAGTTTACTGGAAAGCCTTGTCGCAAAAGACAAGAGAGTCTCATCAGTCTTATACTGGAGGGAAGATGCAGCTCTTCTCTCAAAAGGCACCAAAAAAAAGAATGTACAGCAGAAATTCCAAAATAAGACGAAATCTATCTAAAGTGATATTGCCATTATCTACCCAATCTGAATGTGAAAGTGACTCTAAAGCATCAACAACAATTATACTGGCCTGAGCTTGCGCCCGTCTATAATCAAGAGTGCCCAGTCTGGATACGAGAGTATCATCCAGTTTGAAACACCAATGGAACGAACCACCACCAGGCGTATCTGAAAAAAAGTTTAATGAAGCTAGACCTAAAGATGTCATAATTGGTGGATAAAATCAATCGCCTTAGAATGGGGATCTTGACCAGAGAATTTCATAACCGACGGTTCTTGATGCAATAGAGTCAATGTGAGCGCCATTGTCTCAGATGAGTTGTTTGGATTGATAAACGAAGGCATCTTTGACTTAGACATGATAGAATTTGACTTAGACATGATAGGATTTGTCTCAGACATGATAGGATTTGCCTTAGACATGATAGGATTTGTCTCAGATGAGTTTTTTTAACTGATAAACGAAGGCCTCTTTAGCTTAGACATGATAGGATTTGACAACTGTAACCCGCTGCGTAATAACATATAGAATCAAATAGAAAACACCGACACCGAGCAAGAAAATATAGAGAAATCACGTGGACATGGGACACGAATGTAAGATAATGATATAATTCACACAAACAGAAGCATTGAAACACAGAAACAATGCACGACCGGTAGATATGAAATATGTATATGTCCACAAAATCTCAAAAGGGACAATACAGGGATGCCTAAGGCAAGGAAATATACAATACCGGTAAGTAACGAAAATAACTAATGTCTTTGGGCGCGATGGATGGACCGACAGATGACGCCGACAGGTGATGCCGACAGGTGACGCCGACAGGTGACGCCGACAGGTGACGCCGACAGGTGACGCCGACAGGTGACGCCGACAGGTGACGCCGACAGGTGACGCCGACAGGTGACGCCGACAGGTGACGCCGACAGGTGACGCCGACAGGTGACGCCGACAGGTGACGCCGGCAGGTGACGCCGGCAGGTGACGCCGGCAGGTGACGCCGACAGGTGACGCCGACAGGTGACGCCGACAGGTGACGCCGACAGGTGACGCCGACAGGTGACGCCGACAGGTGACGCCGGCAGTTGACGCCGACAGGTGATGCCGACAGGTGACACCGACAAGTGACGCCGACAGGTGACACCGACAGGTGACGCCGACAGGCGACACCGACAAGTGACGCCGACAGATGACACCGACAGGTGACACTACAAGTGACGCCGCTAGGTGACGCCGATAGGTGACGCCGATAGGTGACGCCGGCAGGTGACGCCGACAGCAACCATAGACGAGCGGGACGCAGACGGCGATATTAGTCCAAAAGAAGGCCGAACGTCTTCTTTTAAATGAAAAGTCACTAGTCCAAAGTGAGAAAGCACTATTACTTCTCCTAAATAAGCAATTTCTGTACCCGAAAAGATTGTTTCTAAGCTGCCACCAAATGTACCGGGTGTGGCTATTTGAAATGAAAGTCAAAGTTGGTTCGGCGGTATACTGTAATCACTGACGACACAATGCGTGTGTATACATGGAGTACTAGCTCTGAACTGCCGCCCCGCTGCCAATTTTGGCGCGAAGAAACGTACATCGCATTTTGTGATATCCAATATAATTACAATTTTACACAATGATTACACATAATTACAATAAATAATAAAACAACAAACAATAAAACATATGACAATTTTATAAAGAGGGGGAAACATATAATTCCCCAAATGAGCAACACACAAGTACAATGTACGATAATATACAACATAGGAGGCGAGTGAGAGGAGAAGCAACATATAAGTACAATGTACGATAATATACAATATAGGAAGCGAGTGAGAGGAGAAGCAACATACAGGTACAATGTACGATAATATACAACATAGCATGCTAACACACCCCCTCACCTCACCCTCACCCTCCTCCGCCACCCCATTTTACCCCATGCCTGAGCAATGCCATCTGTTCACGTTCCTTCTCTTTTCTGTGTCTCTGTAGCTTATAATTCCCCTTTGTCCTCTTACTTATGTACTTTCCTGAAGAGGGCTACAGTAAATAGCCGAAATATAGAATATTCTTTCATTCGAAGTTTATTTTCTCCGACTGTGTGTTTCTTGAGTGATATATATATATATATATGTGTGTGTGTGTGTGTGTGTGTGTGTGTGTGTGTGTGTGTGTGTGTGTGTGTGTGTGTGTGTGTGTGTGTGTGTGTGTGTGTGTGTGTGTGTGTGTGTGTGTGTGTGTGTGTGTGTGTGTGTGTGTGTGTGTGTGTGTGTGTCTGACGGTAAATATAACAAAAGAAAAAATTAAAAGGTGTATAGACAAACTCAAAGTTAATAAAACACCAGGGCCTGACGGTTGGCATCCAAGAATCTTAAAGGAAATGAAAAATGAGATTGTTGTTCCATTAGAAATTATTTTCAAGAAATCCATCATATCCGGAGATGTCCCAAGAGAATGGAAGCTAGCTAACGTTACTCCCATATTCAAAAAAGGTGACAAAAAGAAACCAAATAACTATAGGCCTATAAGTTTGACTTCAATCGTAGGAAAAATAATGGAAACTATCATCAGAGTTGCTATCGAACATCATTTAGAAAGTAACCGTTTGATAAATGATAGCCAGCATGGTTTCAGACGGAAACGTTCTTGCGTGACTAACTTACTCGAATTCTACAACACAGTTATCTCGAATTATGACAAAAGAAACAATATAGATTTAATATATCTAGACTTTGCAAAAGCTTTTGATACCGTCCCACACGAAAGACTACTTACTAAATTAGCTTTGCATGGAATAAGTGGTAGCCTATTAGGTTGGACTAGTAATTGGTTGAATGGTCGAAAACAGAGAGTTGTTTTAAATGGAAAAACTTCTGGATGGAAAAGTGTTGCAAGTGGAGTTCCTCAGGGTTCCGTTCTTGGGCCACTTCTATTCATAGTATATATAATTGATATAGACCATGGACTAAAATCTACTGTTTCCAAATTTGCTGATGATACAAAACTGTGCTGAGTGGCAAATGATCACTCAAACCAATTAGATATTCAAGAAGATTTAGATAAATTACAGCAATGGTCTGAAAAGTGGCTAATGAAATTTAACACAAGTAAATGCAAGGTAATGCACATAGGTAAAAATAACAGTAAGTACGATTACAAGTTATTTAGAAATTCGTTAACAAAAGTGGATAGTGAAAAAGATCTCGGCGTAATTATCAGTAACGACCTCAAATCATCCAAGAAGTGTATTTCAGCCTCTGAGAAAGCAAATAAGATTCTGGGACTGATTGCGCGATCTTTCGATTTCAAAAGTCCATCACTCATTAACAAGCTATATAAATCGTTAGTTTGTCCACATTTGGAAAATGCTGTTTCCGTATGGTCACCGAATCTCATTAAAGACATTGACAGACTGGAAAAAGTACAACGGCGAGCCATAAAACTGATTCCAAATATAAAAAATAAATCCCTAAAAAAAAACAACAACAAAAAAACACACAAATCTTTTATGCAGGCTAGTCTTCCGACAAGTGTTTGTGTCAATTGAAATTTGGAAGACTAGCCTGCATAAAGGATTTTATGAAATACAGTACATACCACGTTCCACCAAGGTGCCCTCGGCGGAACGACTGGGCCGTGAACTAAGTCGTTTCGTTTTGAAGGGTCAGGATGGCGTGATGGTACGGTCTTCATCTTGTAAGATGCAAGCCGCTCAGGTGAGGGTTCGACTCCCAGCAGGTGAGTTTATTTCAAAATGTCAATTGACACAAGCACTTGTCGGAAGACTAGCCTGCATAAAGGATTTGATGAAATACAGTACATACCACGTTCCACCCGGGTGACCTCGGCGGAACGACTGGGCCGTGAACTAAGTCGTTTCGTTTTGAAGGGTCAGGATGGCGTGATGGTACGGTCTTCATCTTGTAAGACGCAAGCCGCTCAGGTGAGGGTTCGACTCCCAGCAGATGAGTTTATTTCCAAATGTCAATTGACACAAACACTTGTCGGAAGACTAGCCTGCATAAAGGATTTGATGAAATACAGTACATACAACGTTCCACCCGGGTGCCCTCGGCGGAACGACTGGGCCGTGAACTAAGTCGTTTCGTTTTGAAGGGTCAGGATGGCGTGATAGTACGGTCTTCATCTTGTAAGACGCAAACCGCTCAAGTGAGGGTTCGACTCCCAGCTGATGAGTATATTTCTATATATATATATATGTATATATATATATATATATATATATATATATATATATATATACATATATATGACGTAAGCGGATTAGGAAACACAGGAGTCTTAGTCTTGAGTTTATTCCTGACTAGTTTCGCAGCTATGCTTTTTCAAAGGAATTCCTTTGAAAAAGCATACCTGGGAAACTATTCAGGAATAAACTCAAGCCTAACACTCCTGTGTCTCCTACTCCGCTTACGTCAACCTGTCAGAATGTCTCAATATATATATATATATATATATATGATAATGGGGGAGAAGGCAGTAAGGGGAAGATGGGCAGAATATTTTAGGGAGTTGCTTAATGTGAAGGGGGATAGGAAGGGAAAGATAGCTGCAGTGGGAAATGCTAAAAAAATGAGTAATGAGTGAGGAAAATGGAGGAGAAATAAGGAAGGATGAAGTGAAGGCAGCAGTTAAGATAATGAAAGCAGGTAAGGCACCTGGTCTGGATGGATGCCATGCAGAATGTCTTAAAAAAGGAGGTATAGTGATGGTGGACTGGTTGGTGAGGTTATTTAATGTTTGCTGGAGAGAAGGTAGAGTGCCAGAGGACTGGAGGAGTGCGTGTATAGTTCCACTTTACAAGGGAAAGGGGGATAAGTGTGAATGTAGTAGTTTCAGAGGGATTAGCTTGTTAAGTGTAGTTGGGAAGGCTTATGGGAGGATCTTGATTGAGAGGATTAGGAGAGGAACACAGGTAGTAATTGGTGAGGAACAGTGTGGGTTTAGGACAGGTAGAGGTTGTGTAGATCAGATTTTTGTGGTAAGCTATAGGTAAGGGGAAGGATGTTTTCTGGGCCTTTATGGATCTGGAAAAGGCTTACGACAATGTAGACAGAAAGGCACTGTGGGAGGTTATGCGGATATACGGGATAGGAGGAAAGCTTCTGGGAGCTGTCAAGAGTTTTTATGAGAGTAGTAGAGCTTGTGTCAGGATTAGAAATGGAGAGAGTGAGTGGTTTGAGGTAAAGGTGGGACTTCGTTAGGGATGCGTTATGTCACCCTGGCTGTTCAACTTATACATGGATGGGGTAGTGCGAGAGGTGAATGCAAGGATAGTGGGTCAGTGATTGGAGATGGTTAAGGAAAATGGAGAGAAGTGGGAGGTGAGCCAGCTGTTGTTTGCGGACGACACTGCGCTTGTGGCTGGATCGAAGGAGGGATTGAGGAAGGTGGTGACAGAGTTTGGGAGAGTGTGTGATAGAAGAAAGCTGAAGATAAATGTGGGTAAAAGTAAGGTGATAAGATGTACAAGAGGTGAAAGTGGCAGTAGTCTGGAAGTGAGCATTAAGGGAGAGCAACTGGGGGAAGTGGATAGTTTTAGATATTTGGGTGCAAATGTGGCCAGAAAGGGTGGAGTGAAGGTGGAGGTAGAATGTAGATTGAGAGAAGCGAGTAAATGCCTTGGTGGTTTAAAAAGTGTAATGAAGAATAGGAATCTGGGAATGGATGCTAAGAGGAGACTGTATGAAGGAGTGATTGTGCCAACAGCACTGTATGGAGCAGAAACATGGAACATGAGAGAGGAAGAGAGAAGGAACCTGAATGTGTTTGAGATGAAGTGTCTGAGAAGTATGATGGGGGTTACTAGGCTGGATAGAGTGAGAAATGAGGAAGTGAGGAGGAGAACAGGGGTGGAAAGGGAGCTGGGAGATAGGGTGGATGAAAGAGTATTAGGATGGTTTGGACACATGGAAAGAATGAGTGAAGAAAGACTAGTAAAGGAGGTATGGAAGGCAGATGTGGAGGGAGTGAACATGAGGGGACGTCCTAAGATGAGATGGATGGATGGGGTGAAGGGGGCTTTGGGGAAGAGGGGAATGTCTGTTGAGGAAGGGCGGGAGAGGACAGAAGGCAGGGGTGAATGGAGAATGGTTGTATATGGATGATGTTGTGATGCATGAGGTGGATTGGACGGGGGAATGGGGGTGAGGTAGTGTGTGTGAGCAAACATTTTTGACGCAGCCCGAAGGGATTTCTCCCCGTCCTCTCCTTTATATGGGGGGACGGAGAGGGGGGGGGTTGCCGATGTAATGAAGCGGCCTTGCTGTGGATGTGCTGTGTCCTGCGACACTGCTTCTGACCCAGGGCAGTGGACAGGGTGCAGGGATGACCCGTCATCTAGGAGGTGCTAAGATGGGAGGGAGGATGGAGGGGTGTGGAGTGTTTTCGGGGGTGAAATGGGTGGGAATGTTTTTGGGTCTTGTCCTTTTTGGCTACCCCCCTGGTAAGGAAAAAAAAGCCTTGGTATATGTATGTATGTATGTGTATATATATATATATATATATATATATATATATATATGTATGTACCTTCACTGTTTTTTAAAGTTCAAACACTGGAGGAAAACACAAAAGGCAAATGTTAACTCATTTTATACCGACACCTATTTCAGCCATTCCTCATGACAACTTTTCGCGAGATCAGTATGAAGGAAAATTAGAGGACAGTTTTGCACAATAAGGGAGGTTGCCAATGAATACATTTGAATGATCCTTTATTTATCTATATATCGTGACCCAGAAGGCAGGAGGGGAGGAGTGGGGCTTGTGTCAATAGTAGCCAACTAATGCAAGGAAGGGGTAGGAGAATTGTAGGGCAATACAAAAAGAAGGAAAAAATAAATAGGAGGAAAACTGAAATGAAAATGTGTAATTAGAAAAAAATTAGGTGAATTTTAGTAGAAGAAAAATCATATACGTATTTTCGATTGAGGGCCTGTTGTTTGTATGAAGTGTGTGTTTATTTCTTACGAGAAGTGGTTTCATTTCCCAATTGTAACACTGAATATCGCGTTAACTGTGTATGGTATCTGATTGTGGGTGCCTTACGAGACTTCAGGTAGAATTATGTAATCATTAATGTTCTT
>NC_134779.1:87579390-87611890 GCF_046742065.1 Oratosquilla oratoria | reverse complement strand
CATTCATCTTTTTTGTAATGCCCTTTCACCCCATCCATCTCATCTCATCCTAGGACGCTCCCTCATATTCACTCCTTCCACCTATGCCTTCCACATTTCTTTTACTAATCTTTCTTCACTCATTATTTCCATGTGTCCAAACCATCCTAATATTCTTTCACCAACCCTATTTAACAGCTCCCTTTCCACCCCTGTTCTCCTCCTCACCTCCTCATTTCTCAGTTTATCTAGCCTTGTAACCCCTATCATACTTCTCAGCATTTAATCTCAAACACATTCAAACTCCTTCTCTCTTCCTCTCTTATGTTACATGTTTCTGCCCCGTACGTACAGTGCTGTCGGCACAATCACTCCTTCATATAACCTCTTCTTAGCATTCATTCCCAGATGTCTTTTTTCATTACACTTTTTAATCCACCAAGGTATTTACTCGCTTCTCTCAATCTACATTCTACCTCCACCTTCACTCCACCCTTTCCTGCCACATTTGCACCCAAATATCTAAAACTATCCACTTCCTCCAGTTGCTCTCCCTTAATGCTCACTTCCAGATTACTGCCACTTTCACCTCTTGTACATCTCATCACCTTACTTTTGCCCACATTTATCTTCAGCTTCCTTTTTTCACACAGCTTCTCAAACTCTGTCACTAACTTCCTCGATTCCTGCTCTGATCATGCTACAAGCGCAGCGTCGCCAGCGAAAAACAACTGGCTTATTTCCCACTTCTCTCCATTTTCTTTAACGATCTCCAACCCCTGACCCACTACCCTTGCTTTTATCTCTCGCACTACCCCATCCTTGTATAGATTGAACAGCCAGGGCGACATAACATATCCTTGACGAAGTCCCACCTTTACCTCGAACCATTCACTCTCTCCATTTCTAATCCTAACACAAGCCCTAATACTCTCGTAAAAACTCTTAACTGGTCTTAACAGCTTTCCTCCTATTCCATATATCTGCAGTACCTCCCACAGTGCCTTCCTGTCTACCCTGTCGTAAGCTTTTCCCATATCCATAAAAGCCCCCAAAACATCCCTCCCGTTTCCTATAGCTTTCTCAAATATCTGTCTTACCACAAAAATCTGATCTACACAACCCCTAACTGTCCTAAAACCACACTGATCCTCACCAATTACTCCCTCTGTTCCTCTCCTAATCCCCCCAATCAAGACTCTCCCATAAGCCTTCCCAACTACACTCAACAAGCTGATCCCTTTGAAACTGCTACACTCACACTTGTCCCTCTTTCCCTTGTGGTACTCTACCCTATCTTAAACAAACATTAAATAACCTCACCAACCAGTTCCAGTCCACCACAACTGTACCTGTTTTCTTCAGACATTTTGGATTGCATCCATCCAACCCAGGTGCCTTACCTGCTCTCATCATCTTAACAGCTGCTTTCACTTCATCTTTCCCTATTTCTCCTCAATTTTCCTCAATCATCACACTCATTTTCTTAGCGCTTCCCACTGCAACTACCTTTCCCTCCCTATCCTCCTTCACATTTAGCAACTCCCTAAAATACTCTGTCTACCTTCCTCTCACTACCTTCTCTTCCATTGTCATCTCTCCATCTACACCTTTTACCTTTTCTTCTCTACTTGATTCGCCTCCTCTTCCTCTTTTGATTTCTTTCCAAAACATATATTTATTACTGCTCTTCTCTTTACTTCCTTTATCTTATGCTTAACTTCCCTTCCCTTTACTTTGTACCTCTCATACGATTCCCTCGTCTTAGTTTGTAGCCAATCCATGAATGTCTGCTTCTTCTCTTCTACATCTTTCTTTACTTCCTCATCCCACCATTCACTACCCTTCCTTCAATTTCCTCCCACCCTCCTTGTTCCACACACCATCTTTGCACCCCTTATGAATCCCTCCTTGAACCATCCCCATTCCTCCTCTACTCCTAGTTCTACTCTATCCTTCACTCTCTCCCACTCTTCTCTCAGCTTCTTCTTATACTCATTCTCCTTTTCTTTCTCATTTAAGCAGTTTACAAGTACCTCCCTACTTTCTGCCGTTTTCCTCCTTCTCCACCTATTCTCCACTCTCAATTTACCTTCCACCAAAAAATGATCGGATAATCCCCCACTCTCTCCCCTTTGAACATGTATATCCTTAACTCTTCCTACCATACTCTTGCTCACCCCTATATAGTCCATAAACGCTCTATCTGCCACCCTTCCATCCACCACCCTCTTCCATGTGTACTTATGCTTGATTTTCTTTCTGAATACTGTATTTGCTATCATTAACTGTCTTTCAAGACATATCTCTACCATCAATTCTCCACTACAATTTTTACTTGGAATTCCATACTTCCCAGTCACTCCGTCTATTGGTTCGTTTCCTACCCTAGCATAAAGGTCTCCAAATATAATTACATTGACATTTCTCCCTAATCCTTCCAAGCACTCATTTATATCTACCCAAAAAGCCTCCCTTTCCTCTACGCTCTTCTCACTACCAGGCCCATACGCACTTATAAAAACCCACATCTCCCTTCCCAGCTTCACCTTCATTCAAACCTTGAGGAAACCTTCTTCTATTCCACTACACACTTACTTATCTCTTCATTTACTAGTATAGCAATCCCTTCTCTCCCTCGTCCCCTCTTCACTCCTAAGTACCTCCCAGCTACACTCCCAAACTCACACTCGCCCTTCCATTTCAATTTATTTTCACTCAAAGTCAGCACATCAATCTTTTTTCTCACAAGCATACTGCCTATCTTTTCCCTTTTACTCTCGTCTGTATCTGTACCACATACATGCACATTAAAAGACCCAAACCTTAGGTTACTGGTTGGAAAACTCCCAGACCCTCTTATGCCTTTCCTTTTTTTTTTTTTTTTTTTTTTTTTTTTTTTTTTTTTTTTTTTTTTTTTTTTTTTTTTTTTTTTTTTTTTTTTTTTTTTTTTTTTTTTTTTTTTAAGGCATGTCCCCTTTGGGTCTACATGTATCAGGACTCCTAATCCCATCCCCCGTCCAGTTTTTTGTCGCCTTTTACGACTCAAGGGGAAAGACTGGGTGGTAGCATTTTCTTCACCCAGCACACGGTAGGCGAAAAAAAGAAATGAATATTCAGAGAAGTGGTACAGGACAGTAACAAGGAGTTGGGGGACAGGATAACGAAGGGACATTCGTAGTATAAAAGTGTCATAATTTCTCTATAAACAGAGTTTTCCTGCATCACAGACAAAATGATGTGTGGCTCTGGTCCGTACGGGCGCCCCATATAGACCCTAAAGTATCAACTGTATGCTACTTAGCCACAATAGGATGCAGCCAATACCCCAGACGGTAGTGATACCTCTGTTACTTCAGAAATTCTGTTTCGTTGGCCAGACACAGGATATGACTCGCCCCTAATATATAAAATATCCTGTAGAGTATACACCCGCATAGAGGCAAGAACCCTCCCTACGTAGCATACGCACACAAGCATATCGCGAATAAAAATACACACGCTCATACATCTACATAAACTTTTTCTAAAACTGAAATTAATTTAATTTCCAATTTTCTCTTTTATTGCATCTTCTCATTTCAGTTTACCTACCACTAAAAGTCTTTCCATTTTTCTGACTATCCCTATGACTTGGCTTCCAACTCCCTTTATAACATTCTTGGTTGAGGTCTTGTTATACCTCCAAAAAGCCCCCTCACAGATACTGACGTCAGCCTCCAACTCCAATTCTCCTGCCTATGCCGGAGCCACGACATCACGCAATGAATATCCCTAAAAAGCGCCCTGTGGCAATAGCTCTCTTTCATACTCAAATATATTTTCATACAGACATCTCTTCCCCTCCTACAACTACCGATCCCGCACGAGCGGGTGGTCTTTTCTAGGTAGTCCATAGTCCACTCTGAAGAAGACGTAAAGTCGAAATGTTAGAGTACACAAGTGTTCCTGGTTCAACATATGTTTCATTATCACCTTTTCTATTCATACATACATACATGCATACCTATATACTTGCATATACACAAGTAATTTATGAAGGCAATGTATGTTTAATGAAAAATAAGTCACATATTATTGTATGATATTATAGATATGTTCACAATTAGCACTGGTGTAATATTTCATTGGGTTCTATTTTCCCACTATATAATTTGATATTCCAAATTAACTATTTTGTAATTCCCGTTAAGTGATAGTAATGAAATGCAATTATTTCAAATGTACTCAGAGTTGATATCGTTCCCTAGAGACCGATTTAACCTTTTAAGCGCTATGGCATACCATAATTGTTTGGTTTCGTTAAAAATGGCTTTTTAAGTGCTTTTGATGGAAAGACCGCATGGTTAACAAGTGAAAGGACTCCTGATTGATTAAGATTGTTTAGTTTGCTCCTCTTTTGAATAGAATTATCTTATGTTTGGAACAAAATAATATGAGAAAAATAATATCACTAGATAATTGATAAGATATTTTCAATATTATGATTATCACATTCTATTTCTATCTTAGAGGATATTTCAGTTTCTTATATATATCATACTTAAAACGTTCTAATGTATCTTAGGTTTGCCTTTAATTCAACATAAAACTGTTAATATTTTGGTGATCATTATCATGATCGTTTTAACCCTGTTCATATAAGAGAAAAAAGTTTGGACAAACTCATTGTGTTCCACGGAGTATTTAGTTCATTATGTGACATGTGCCTTGTTATACGAAAAATGAAAACCTTTTTATTTGTACAGGAAATCTAAAATATTCATTCCTCAAGGGGGCTTCCGATTTGTAGAAGCATAGCTGCGGAATATTTAATTCTATATATTTTTTATATCTGATTGAAACATAGAACATTTAATGTCTTTCATTGTTATTAAGACTCACTCTCTTTAAGCCAGATATTCTTCAGCTTTGTCCCATCTTCCTCAATGACACACAGGATTCTCCTTGGACTAAACTCACCCGAAGAGCTCACATTTCTACTATAGCTAGAAGTTCTTTAATGAAATTAAGAATTTTGTTCCTCATGCGAAACTTTGTAACCTCAACTCAGCTGCTGGGTCTTCTCAAGATAGAGCCCAAAACTATCCAACTTGTCAATTTTTTCCCCATCGATAACACTGGTCAACAATATGAAACTTGCTTTCTATTTCTTTTCTTTTTTCTTCCTTTTTGTCTCAAAAATTGAAGGAGGTGAACTTGATATTATTTTAGGCAATATTCAAATGTTTTCAGAGTTTCTCTACCAGGGACGGTTTTTCTGTGATATAGTTGAACTTTATAAAAACTGTCACTGATTAACATATCAGGATGATATTACTAAGGTAGTAATATCAACTTTTTCGTTAAATCAGTCCTCTTAAATGTCTTATTCATATGTCCAACAGTAAATAGCTACCATAGAAGGGTTCTACTTTCCTTGGTGCAGAGTTTTCATGTTCAAAATGTCCTGGTGAAAACTCTCGCCGCGCTCGTTACTGACTTCACCAATATTTGTAGGAAAAACTCCTAGTGAGAATTCGAGAAATTGTTTTTCAGACTCATACTGTCCCCCAGGATTTCGTTTGAAGTCCGTAAGTCTTTCATAATGTAATGATAATTTTCTGATATGTTAAAATGCTGTAATGCCTGCCGATGCTGTAATGTCTGCCATTTACTTTATATTACTTATTTATTTGTTTGTTACTATATGTCTGTTTATCATTATTTATTTGTTTATTATTTATTATTATTTGTCTGTCCAATTACAACAAAGGATTATAAAGGCGGAGCACGCCCACAGGAGATCTTTTGGTCCATATCTAGGTCGGATGCGAAAAAAATCATAATAACAAATTAATAACTGAAAACTATAATAATGTAAATAACAAATAAAATACATAAACAAATGCATGGGTATAGTTAGATAATAAACAAACTTGACATATAACTAGTGATAAATGAAAATCAAAACAGAAAAATGATAACAAAACAAAAACAAATAATATGAAATAAATTATAATCATTACAGCATTTTGCTTAGGTTTTTATCTAAATGATCTTTAAAGCTTCGAACTGAACTACATTGCACTACTTGTGTAGGAGGTTTATTCCATTAATTAACTACACGGTTGGCGAAGTTGTTTCTACCTACTTCCAAATTGAATCTATTTCCGGACAGTTTGAGACCATTGTTTTTTGTCTGATTCTCATTCAATGTGAAAATTTTGTCACTTTTGATGTTGTCAATTCCCTTTAAAATCTTAAAGACCTGTATCAAGTCACCTCTGAGTCTACGCTTTTTTTTAGGGAAAACAGATTCATATGTTTTAGTCGATTTTCGTATGATTTATTTTTGATATTTGGAATCAGATTGTGGCTCGCCGTTGTACTTTTTCCAGTCTGTCAATGTCTTTAATGAGATTCGGTGACCATACAGAAACAGCATATTCCAAATGTGGACGAACTAACGATTTATATAGCTTGTTAATTAGTGATGGACTTTTGAAATCAAAAGATCGCGCAATCAGTCCTAGAATCTCATTTGCTTTCTCAGAGGCTGAAATACACTGCTTGGATGATTTGAGATCGTTACTGATAATTACGCCGAGATCTTTTTCACTATCCACCTATATTAACGAATTTCCAAATAACTTGTAATCGTACTTACTGTTATTTTTACCTATGTGCATTACCTTGCATTTACTTGTGTTAAATTTCATTAGCCACTTTTCAGACCATTGCTGTAATTTATCTAAATCTTCTTGATTATCTAATTGATTTAAGTGATCATTTGCCATTCCGCAGTTTTGTATCATCAGCAAATTTGGAAACAGTAGATTTTAGTCCATGGTCTATATCATTTATATATACTATGAATAGAAGTGGCCCAAGAACGGAACCCTGAGGAACTCCACTTGTGACATTTTTCCATCTAGAAGTTTTTCCATTTAAAACAACTCTCTATTTTCGATCACTCGACCAATTACCAGTCAAACTTGATAGACTACCACTTATTCCGTTTGAAGCTAATTTAGTAAGTAGTCTTTCGTGTGGGACGGTATCAAAAGCTTTTGCAAAGTCTAGGTATATTAAATCTATATATTTTTTTTTTCATAATTCAAGATAACTGTGTTGTAGAATTCGAGTAAGTCACGCAAGAACGTTTCCGTCTGAAACCATGCTGGCTATCATTTATCAAACGGTTACTTTCTAAATAATGTTCGATAGCATCTCTGATGATAGTTTCCATTATTTTTCCTGCGATTGAAGTCAAACTTATAGGCCTATAGTTATTTGGTTTCTTTTTGTCACCTTTTTTGAATATGGGAGTAACGTTAGCTAGCTTCCATTCTCTTGGGACATCTCCGGATATGATGGATTTCTTGAAAATAATTTCTAATGGAACAACAATCTCATTTTTCATTTCCTTTAAGATTCTTGGGTGCCAACCGTCAGGCCCTGGTGTTTTATTAACTTTGAGTTTGTCTATACACCTTTTGATTTTTTCTTTTGTTATACTTACCGTGGGAAATGCTAAGAAAATGACCGTGATAAGTGAGGAAAATAGAGGAGAAATAAGGAAGGATGAAGTGAAGGCAGTTGTTAAGATGTTGAAAGCAGGTAAGGCACCTGGTCTGGATGGATGCCATGCAGAATGTCTAGAAAATGGAGATACAGTGATGGTGGACTGGCTGTTTAGGTTAATGTTTACTGGAGAGAGGGTACAGTGCCGGAGGACTGGAGGAGTGCCTGTATAGTTCCACTTTACAAAGGAAAAAGGACAAGTGTGAATGTAATAGTTTCAGAGGGATTAGCTTGTTAAGTGTAGTTGGGAAGGCTTATGGGAGGGTCTTGATTGAGAGGATTAGGAGAGGAACAGAGGGAATAATTGGTGAGGAACAGTGTGGATTTAGGACGGGTAGAGGTTGTGTAGATCAGATTTCTGTGGTAAGACAGATATGTGAGAAAGCTATAGGAAACGGGAAGGATGTTTTTTGGGCATTTATGGACCTGGAAAAGGCTTACGACAGGGTAGACAGAAAGGCACTGTGGGAGGTTTCGCGGATATAAGGGATAGGAGGAAAGCTTTTAGGAGCTGTCAAGAGTTTTTATGAGAGTAGTAGAGCTTGTATCAGGATTAGAAATGGAGAGAGTGAGTGGTTCGAGGTAAAGGTGGGACTTCGTCAAGGATGCGTTATGTCGCCCTGGCTGTTCAACTTAAACATGGATGGGGTAGTGCGAGAGGTAAATGCAAGGGTAGTGGGTCAGGGATTGGAGATGGTTAAAGAAAATGGAGAGAAGTGGGAGGTGAGCCAGCTGTTGTTTGCGGACGACACTGCGCTTGTGGCAGGATCGGAGGAGGGAGTGAGAAAGTTGATGACAGATTTTGGGAGAGTGTGTGATAGAAGAAAGCTGAAGATAAATGTGGGCAAAAGTAAGGTGATGAGATGTACAAGAGGTGAAAGTGGCAGTAGTCTGGAAGTGAGCATTAAGGGAGAGAGACTGGAGGAAGTGGATAGTTTTAGATAATTGGGTGCAAATGTGGCAGGAAAAGGTGGAGTGAAGGTGGAGGTAGAATATAGATTGAGAGAAGCGAGTAAATGCCTTGGTGGATTAAAAAGTGTAATGAGGAATAGACATTTGGGAATGGATGCTAAGAGGAGACTGTATGAAGGAGTGATTGTGCCCACACCACTGTATGGGGCAGAAACATGGAACATAAGAGAGGAAGAGAGAAGGAGTTTGAATGTGTTTGAGATGAGGTGTCTGAGAAGTATGATGGGGGTTACTAGGCTGGATAGAGTGAGAAATGAGGAGGTGAGGAGGAGAGCAGGGGTGGAAAGGGGGTTGGGAGATAGGGTTGATGAAAGAGTATTGGGATGGTCTGGACACATGGAAAGAATGAGTGAATAAAGACTAGTAAAAGAGGTATGGAAGGCAGATGGTGAGGGAGTGAACATGAAGGGACGTCCTAGGATGAGATGGATGGATGGGGTGAAAGGGGCTTTGGGGAAGAGGGGAATGTCTGTTGAGGAAGGACGGGAGAGGACAGAAGACAGGGGTGAATGGAGAATGGTTGTATATGGATGATGTTGTGATGCATGAGGTGGAATTGCCGGGGGGATGGGGGGTGAGGTAGTATGTGTGAGCAAATTTTGACGCAGCCCTAAGGGATTTCTCCCCGTCTTCTCCTTTACGCATGGGGGGACGGAGAGGGGGGTGGCCGATTTAATGAAGCGGCCCTCCTGTGGATGTGCTGTGTCTTGCGACACTGGTTCTGACCCAGGGCAGTGGACAAGGTGCAGGGATGACCCGTCATCCAGGAGGTGCTAAGATGAGAGGGAGGGTGGAGGGTTGTGGAGTGTATTCAGGGATGGAATGGGTGGGAATGATTTTATACCTTTTCTTTTTTGGCTACCTCCCTTGTAAGGGGGAAAAAGCTTTGGTATATGTATATATGTATGTATGTATATTTACCGTGGAGAGTAAGTTTACCCTAGACTTTTCACAGGTTTCAGTTTGGAGTTCACTTTGAGGTGTTTCGTTTACAAATACTGAGCTAAAATAATTGTTTAAAATATTACACATTCCTTCATTTGAATATTTAAGTTGACCGTCAACATATAATAGTAGACCAATGTGATTCCTAAAAACCTTTTTATCTCTAATGTGTGACGCCTAAGGGGAAGGGCCAGGTTCAAAAACTAGAGTTCTGGTTAAAGAATGATTATTTCCTTCAAAAGAAACAAAACAAACATGATCGAAGTATAGAAATGTCGCCAAGCGAGCGGAAAATTACAATGTCCGAATACACACAAAAGTTCACAATGATAAATAATATACCAGACAATGGGTTTCTTTAGAACATAAATGGCTCAAATAGCCGGGACACGTAAATATAAGAGTCGAGAATTATATCGACTATCAAAAGAATACAGTCTTTAAAAAAAGACGTACGTAAATATGTAGAGAGTCGAGAGAAATATCGACTATCGAAAGAAATGCAGAGTCCTACAATGACTCGCGAAAATACAAGTCGAGATGAAACTACGACTAAAAATATCTAAGTCCAACAAAGTGGATAAGTTCTAGACAAAAATATGATATTAGTAGCAAAGGGGACTCTGTAAGCAAAGACCGACTTAATCGTTACAGACACTGATATTTATACCTTCCTCCGTAAGATCCGGAGGCCTGCCAATTGTCGCTAGATGCAACGATTAACATGAGAGTTTTTGAATACTTCCAAGTACATACACGGATATTCTTTACATCAATGAATACATAATAATATATGATAAAGTTACCTTGTCAATCTTAGATAAGCAGAAACTTAATAGTTTTTATATGAAAATCTATACATACGTAAATGTAAGTTAGGAGAACGTTGCTGCCACAACATTCGTTCACACGTAATTTTTTTCAGAACGCATGTAAGCTATGAATTCCCACACCGGCGTTTCGGCGTCCGAGAACGACGGCAATATGCAATTTCTCTAATCTTACGTAAATCAATTCCTAAGATTGACAAGATAGATCCACAAGGTAATACACATACATAAATCTATATGCAAAGTATGGAATATGTTTGACAAAGCACAAAAAAGAACGAAATACGTCTGATATGTAGAATTCATCTCTTTAAAAGGCTTCATACGTCGATTCTCACACCGGCGCCTTTCGGCGTCCGAGAACGACGGTGATATGCAATTTCTCTAATTTTACGTAAATCAATTCCTAAGATTGACAAGATAGATCCACAAGGTAATACACATACATAAATCTATATGCAATGTATGAAATATGTTTGACAAAGTACAAAAAAGAACGAAATACGTCCGATAAAGAAAATTCATCACTTTGATAGTCTTCATACGTCAATTACTGACGGTTTGATGCAGAGTCCACCAAGCCTACCGTGGGAACGGCCGGCATAGTCCAAGGTACACATACGCGCAAGGGGGAAAAATTCTTGGTATATGTATATATGTATGTATGTATATTTACCGTGGAGAGTAAGTTTACCCTAGACTTTTCACAGGTTTCAGTTTGGAGTTCACTTTGAGGTGTTTCGTTTACAAATACTGAGCTAAAATAATTGTTTAAAATATTACACATTCCTTCATTTGAATATTTAAGTTGACCTTCAACAGATAATAGTGGACCAATGTGATTCCTAAAAACCTTTTTATCTCTAATGTAACTATAGAATTCTTTGGGATTATCTTAGGATTTATCAGCGATGTTCATTTCGTATTTTCGTTTTCTTTTTTTATTGTCTTTTTTAAATCTCTTTGTATTGATACATAACTTTCATAGTCATTATTAACTATTTACCTTCTTGTTTATGATTCAACTTTACCTATTTATTTATTATACTTATTATTACTTATATTATTGTTATTCTTATCTATTTATCATTATTATAATTCTTTCTCATCCGACCTAGTTATGGACCAAAAGGCCTCCTGTCAGCATGCTCCTCCTTTGTAATCCTTTGTAAAAAATCTTTGTAAACTTTCTTGAATGATAGCCATGCAATTTTTTCAACATCAGTAAGGACTTCGTCGAGCTTTTTATCTCACACCAGTTCCTTAATTTGTGGGTGGACCTAGAATTTTATATATTTTTTTTAATTCCTTTAGTATGGATTCTTTCTCATATATGTGAAACCCTTGCAAACTTAACATACAAAGAAGGCAGATAGGGTTTCTCAGGATCAACAAATGGAGTACTAATGACATTCTTCACTACTGGAACAAGTGATTGTTTTTTACCACACTTTCTTTGTGTAGCCATAATTTTATCCCGACTGTCCCACTTATAAAAGAAGCAACAAAACTTGTTGTAGTACCCCAACTACATTCTAAGTAAATGTGTCACAATCTTTAGGTCACCACAGATATTCTATTCAAATTTCCCATTCATGATTTTTGGTGACATAAGTTTATACTCTGATATGTTTCCTTCATGTTAGGTCCACAAGCCAGAGTAACCAAAGGAAACTTATTTCCATTATGGAGTAGGATTGCTTTCAAATTTTGAAAGAGTCAATAAAGAAATGCCACTTATTTATTTTATATTCATGACAGAGTTAATTTATAGAATATCGGAAATCATGGTAGAATGGCAGACTATCCTCAAATGAGAAAAATTTCTTGGTTTCTGTAATGAACAGCGGAAAACATCAATGATAATAGTGTACTGGTACACAAAACTATAGATGATAATTTTTTTTTATATATTATTTTGGTATTTAGAATACGAAATTACGTGAAAAAAAAAATCGTTGAGATAGATCCTTTATTGACCAGTGTAATTCTAGGCAACTCGAAACATTTTGCTTTTATTTCTATGCAAATTCCTTTTGAAAAACGAAATAAATATTTCCTTTCACTGTGAGTTTCTGGAGCTCTCTTACACCTGTCCGAGACTTAGTCTTTCAAAAAAGTGAATTTCTAAATTCCTACCCTACATCAAGAGTTCAGTTCGAATTGATGTGTTCCTTGTTCTTTTCTCTCCCGGGACTTTACATTATTAATTTGATCTTATTGTACTTCTTATGTTTCACTTGATCTTATTCTATTTAATTTTCTAAGAATTTAGGTTAATTAATTTAAATTCTATCTTATTTTATTCTAATTTATTTCATTTTATTTTACTTTATTTTATTTTATTTTATTTTATCTTGTTTTATTTTATTTTATTTTATTTTATTTTATTTTATTTTACTTTATTTTATTTTATTTTATTTTATATTATTTTATTTTATTTTATTTTATTTTCTATTCTAATTAATATATATGTGCATCCGTACCCATATTTAAATGGACATATGCTAAAAATAATGGTCACTCACACAAATTTATATAAAGATGCTATGTCCTGATGGTGTATTCAAACAAGTGTTCACATATTCATAAAATATGTATATATTATATGGTGCATTTGTTCATACGCGCGCACGCGTGTGTGTGATTCATCATGGTCTTGGATCACGTGTTGAACTCGTAATCGCCAGCTATTTCCCTCCCGAAAGAGAGCTTAGAGCTCATATATGACCGATCTCTGGGTAATGTTGTTACCTTACACGCACACATGCCCCAACTCCCTGCCCACGAGAGTTGGAGTAACAACTCGCAGCACAGCGATACTGAAACAATTTCAGCCCTGGGCGGAATTCCAACCCAGACCGCAGTAGTGACAGCCGGAAACTAACCTTTGCCCCACGAGGTGGTTAGAGTGTGTGCGTGTGGTGGTGGGGGGTGTATGCGTATGCACATCCGGAATATTGTAATGATCCATTCACAGTGAATTAGAGTTTAAGACAAGAGTAGGCCTTAGAAAGGGTTTAAGGTCTTAAATAAACACAATATAATCTAACATTAATTATAGCATTACCCTACACCTAATACCAAAATACAATAAGAAACGAGTAAGTAGCTATTAACATTCCTTAATGAATTAACGAGTACAATAATGTAAGATATAAAGTAAACATAGCGTGCTTGTTGTGTGTGTGTATGTGTGTGTGTGTGTGTGTGTGTGTGTGTGTGTGTGTGTGTGTGTGTGTGTGTGTGTGTGTGTGTGTGTGTGTGTGTGTGTGTGATTCACCATGGTTTCGGATCACGTGTTGAAATCGTGATCGACAGTTATTAACCTCCCGGATGAGAGGTCAGAGCTCGTATGACTGATCTATGGGTAGTACTGTGACCTTACACGCACACACACACCCAACTCCCCTCCCATGAGAGTTGGAGTAACACCCCGCAGCGAAGCGATATTAAAATTATTTACGCCCTTGGCGGGATTCGAACCCGGACCGCCGTAGTGGCAGGCGAGAACTCTAACCACAGCGCCAAGATGTGTATGTGTGTGTGCGTGTGTGTGTGTGTGTGTGTGTGTGTGTGTGTGTGTGTGTGTGTGTGTGTGTGTGTGTGTGTGTGTGTGTGTGTGTGTGTCTGTGTGTCTGTGTTTGTGTGTGTCTGTGTGTGTTTGTGTTCGTGTTACCGTGTGCCGGTTTTTGTGTATATAAATTCTACATATTACAAATGTATTGAGATACATTCAGTACACTTTGAATAAAGTTCTTGTGCGAATTGAATGAGACGGTTGTGATCGTGGTTATGGTGTTGATGGTGATGATGATAACAATCGTGCTAAGGGTGATAGCGTTAGGGTAGAAGCGGTGAATGTTGGTGCTGATGTTAATAGAATGTTATTGGGGTACACGGACAGGATACCGAATGCAATTTTGCCGAAGTACAATATGCCGAAGCCAAGATGCCGAACGGACACAATTCCGAACGGACGCAATGCCGAACGGACAAAATATCGAACAGACACAATACCGAAGGAACACAAAGCAGTTTAAAAATTGTTTCACTGGACACAATGAAATGTAAATAAATAAACAAATTTCCCACGGATTTATTTACTGGATGGATATAGATACATGCATATACCAAAGGCTTTTTCCCCCTACACGGGGGTAGCCAAAAAGAAAAAAGCATAGAAACCACTCCCACTCATTCCATTTCCTATATATTCCACTCCCCTCCACCCTCCTCCCTCCCTCCTATCGTGGCACCTCCTGGATGACGGCTCATCCCTGCATCCTGTCTACTGCCCTGGGTCAGAACCAGTGTCCCAAGACACAGGACATCCACAGGAAGGCCGCTTCATAAATTCGGCGATCCCCCCTCTCCGTCCCCCCCATGCAGAAAAGGAGAAGATGGGGAGAAATCCCTTCGGGTTGCATCTAATTTTTTTCTCATACATACTTCCTCACCCACCATCCCCCACCCACTCCCCCTCATGCATCACAGCATCATCTATACACAACCCCTCTCGATTCACCCCAATCTTCTGTCCTCTCCCGTCCTTCCTCAACAGACATTCCTCTTTTTTGTAATGCCCCTTTCACCCCATCCATCCATCTCATCCTAGGGCGCCCCCTCATATTCACTCCTTCCACCTCTGCCTTCCACACTTCTTTTACTAATCTTTCTTCACTCATTCTTTCCATATGTCCAAATCATCATAAAACTCTTTCATCAACCCTATCTCCCAGTTCACTTTCCACCCCTGTTTTACTCACCTCCTCATTTCTCACTCTATCTAGCCTAGTAACCCCTATCATAATTCTCAGACATTTCATCTCAAACACATTCAAACTCCTTCTCTCTTCCTCTCTCATGTTCCATGTTTCTGTCCCGTATAGTGCTGTTGGCACAATCAATCCTTCATATAACCTCCTCTTAGCATCCATTCCATGATGTCTTTTTCTCTTTACACTTTTTAATCCACCAAGGCATTTACTCGCTTCTCTCAATTTACATTTTACCTCCACCCCCATTCCTCCCTTTCCTGCCACATTCGCACCCAAGTATCTAAAACTATCCACTTTCTCCAGTCTTTCACCCCTAATGCTCACTTCCAGCCTGCTGTCACTCTCTCCCCTTGTACATTTTATCACCTTACTTTTGCCCATATTTATCTTCAGCTTCCTTTTTTCACACACCTTCTCAAATTCTGTCACTAACTTCCTCAATCCCTCCTCTGATCCTGCTACAAGCGCAGTGTCGTCAGCAAACAACAACTGGCTCACCTCCCACTTTTTTCCATTTTCTTTAATCATCTCTAATCCCTGACCCACTACCTTTGCATTCACCTCTCGCACCACCCAATCCTTGTATAGATTGAACAGCCAGGGAGAAAAAACACATCCATGACGAAATCCAACCTTTACCTCAAACCATTCACTCTCTCCATTTCTAATCCTAACACAAGCTCTACTACTCTCGTACAAACTCTTGATTTCTCTTAACAGCTTTCCTCCTATCCCATATACCTGCAGTACCTCCCACAGTGCCTTCCTGTCTACCCTGTCGTAATCCTTTTCCAGATCCATAAAAGCCCCCCCCCCAAAAAAAAAAAATCCTTACCTTTTCCTATAGCTTTCTCACATACTGTCTTACCACAAAAATTTGATCTACACAACCCCTAACTGTCCTAATCCCACACTGTTTCTCACCAATTACTCCCTCTGTTCCTCTCCTAATCCTCTAAATCAAGACCCTCCCATAAGCCTTCCCAACTACACTCAACAAGCTGATCCCTCTGAAACTACTACAGTCACACTTGTCCGCCTTTCCCTTGTAAAGCGGAACTATACAGGCACTTCTTCATTCCTCCGGCACTCTACACTCTCTTAAACAAACATTAAATAACCTCACCAACCAGTTCCAGTCCACCACAACTGTACCTGTTTTCTTCAGACATTTTACATGGGATCCATCCAGACCAGGTGCCTTACCTTCTCTCATCATCTTAACAGCTGCTTTCACTTCATCCTTTCCTATTTCTCCTCCATTTTCCTCACTCATCACTCGCATTTTCTTAACGCTTCCCACTGCAACTACCTTTCCCTCCCTATCCTCCTTCACATTTAGCAACTCCCTAAAATACTCTGCCCACCTTACTCACACTGCCTTCTCTTTCATTATCATCTCTCCATCTGCACCTTTTACCTTTTCTTCTCTACTTGATTCGCCTCCTCTTCCTCTTTTAATATCCTTCCAAAACATATTTTTATTACTTTAAAAAAAAATTGTAATACTCTTACCCCATTTCACATCCACGCTCTTCTTGGCTTCCTTTATCTTATGCTTAACTTCCCTTCTCTTTACTTTGTACCTCTCATACGATTCCCTCGTCCTACTTTGTAGCCAATCTATGAATGTCTGCTTCTTCTCTTTTACACCCTTCTTTGCTTCCTCATCCCACCATTCACTACCCTTCCTTCTATTTCCTCCCGCCCTCCTTGTTCCACCCACCATCTTTGCACACCTTATGACTCCCTCCTTGAACCATCCCCATTCCTCCTTCATTCCTAGTTCTACTCTATCCTTTACTCCCTCCCACTCCTCTTTCAGCTTCTTCTTACACTCATTCTCCTTTTTTTTTCTCATTTAAGCAGTTCACTCTAAGTACCTCCCTACCTTCTGCCCTTTCCCCCTTTCTTCACCTATTCTCCACTTTCAATTTACCTTCCACCAGAAAATGATCTGATATTCCCCCACTCTCCCCCTTTAGAACATGTACATCCTTAACTCTTCCTACCATACTCCTGGTCACCACTATATAGTCCATTAACGCTCTATCTGCCACCCTTCCATCCACCACTCTCTCCCATGTGTACTTATGCTTGACTTTCTTCCTAAACACTGTATTTGCTACCATCAACTCTCTTTTAAGACACATCACCATCAACTCTCCACTACTATTTTTACCTGGAACTCCATACTTCCCAGTCACTTCGTCTATTGGTTCATTTCGTACCCTAGCATTAAGGTCTACAAATACAACTACATTGACATTTCTCCCTAATCCATTCTATGCACTCATTTATATCTACCGAAAAAGCCTCCCTTTCCTCTACGCTCTTCTCATTACCAGGTCCATACGCACTTACAAAAACCCACATCTCCCTTCCCAGCTTCACCTTCATCCACATCAGCCTTGATGAAACCACCTTCCACTCCACGACCCGCTTACATATCTCTTCACTTACTAGTATAGCCACCCCTTCTCTCCCTCGTCCCCTCTTCACTCCTGAGTACCTCCCAGCTACACTCCCAAACTCACAGTTGCCCTTTCTTTTCATTTTAGTTTCACTCAAAGTCAGCACATCCATCTTTTTTCTCACAAGCATACAGCCTATCTTTTCCCTTTTACTCTCATCTGTACCACATTCACGCACATTAAGAGACCCAAACCTTAGGGTACTGGTTGGAAAACTCCCAGACCCTCTTATGGCTTTTCTTCTTTTTTTAAGGAATGTCCCCTTTGGAGCTACAGGTAGTAAGACTCCTAATCCCACACCCGTCTCTTTTTCTGTCGCCTTTTACGACTCAAGTGGAAAGACTTGGTGGTAGCATTGTCTTCCCCCACCACAGGGTCGGCGAAAAAAGGAAATGAATACTCAGAGTAATGGTACAGGACAGTAACAAGGGGTTGGGGGACAGCATAACGGAGGGATAGTCGTAGTATAAAAATTTCATCATTTCTCTATGAACAGAGTTTTCCCCTATCACAGACAAAATGATGTGTGGCTGTGGTCCGTAGGGGCGCTCCATATAGGCCCTGAAATATCAACTGCATGCTACTTTACCACAATAATATGCAGCCTATACTTTGCCACAATAATATGCAGCCAATTTTTTTAATATTGTTGATATGGATTTAAAATGTACAAGAATTTTTTTGTAAAATACATAAGAACACTTTTTAAAAGCTTCAAACTGGTTTGCAATTTAAACATATACTTAGAATTATCACATCTTTAGCTTAAAATTGTTGCAATAGAAATTTTTAATTGCACAAGTAAAACTACATTAGAGTATTTTAAATTTCATGAACCAAACATCGTAGAAACGCCAATCATTCTTCTTTATTATAAGACTTGCAGATGGTTTTTATCCTATCGTTAATTGTATCATATTGACCGTGATATGTCAATCCCTATAGATGCATGCTCAATTACCATTTCATTGGATGCCTGTTCACTTCTAATAACTTTAGTAGCTTGGGGATTGTGGGATGAGTTACAGTAAGTTTATTTTTAAAAGCCAGGTTCCAGCCTTCGAGGGAATTGTTTGTTCTAGGAAATGTACCATGGCATCGAGTGTGGATAGAACACACATCAATATCAAAGCTTGCCCTCCTTCGACGCCCTCTTTGGACTATTCCTAACCACGTACTTTCAAAATAAACTAGAAAGTTATATAATAACACCTCATTTTTGGCATTTAAGGAATTCACCAATTCGCCAAATAATTCATGCACATCTGAATGTGAGACAAAGGCAAGTGCTTGTAGCTGCCTGATGAAAATGCGTTATTGGTTTGAACATACCATTGTTGCAGTCCATGATGCTGGATATTGCACCATAAACATTGCCCAAAATGAAAGAAACAACCCAATATTGATGTATTTAGGAAGTTCTTCTTAATGCCATTTATTGTTGCTCGTTCGAAGTCGATTGTTATTGAATCTGGATCCTGAACGCCTTTGCTTTTCAAAAATGTAAAAATCTCGTCATACGTTTTCTCATCTTTGTTACTAGCAATGCAATACACCAATGGTAAGGTTTTGCTCCCTGAAACAATAGCATGTATAGTATACTGCTGCTTACCTAAAGGAGCAGACTGAAATGTGCCATCGCTAAACCATCCTTGTTTACTAGATGGCATTTTTTTTTCTCATCCGATAAATCAGTAACAACAGTAGTTTCATATAGACAAAAATTTCTCCACGTGTTGTCATGTTCAAGTCTTTACTATCGTCAACCTTTCTCTCTCGCCGTACTATTCTTGCAAGCGTTTCTCTCCTAGGCAGAAAACCAGCAAAGCTGAGAGGTAATTCTTCCAATACATCATTAATTACAGTGCTTGTCACTACGTCTGTCTGTTCTGCTCTAGTTTTAATTTTCTCCAACGCTTTTAAAACATTATTATGAGCACCATCTGGAGGAAATGAATGATTTGATACGTTTCCCTGTTCGATATCACCAGTGTCACAACTTTGCGTTGTGACACACTGACTATTACTTCTTATTTTCCTTTCGACTCCTTCAGATCGCAGTTACCAAATACTTTCGCTCAAGGGCCTCGCCGAGACAGTAGGTTTCAATTTTTTTTCTCCTTTCAGCCCTTTCGGCTATTACTTTCCTCTACTCTGTGGAATTGCTGGAACTCTTAAGGCCTTTAGCAACTACTTCTTGATATCCCACCCCCCTTATCTTTATTAACTGTTGTGCCAATTTAGCCATCAGTTGCAATGCCTTAACGATATTTAGTCTCCAATTTACTCAGGAATTTTCCTCCTCCCTTTCGTTCAAGGTGTCTCTACATAAGTCTATGAACGGAGACATCACGAATATTCTAATGTTAAGATTGGAATATAACAACCTCGAAGTTTTACTGTTTCACCATGTTCTGGTTGTAACTTGGTGTATTTTACTCAAGCGTTACAGTTCGAATTTGTTCTACAACGGTTTAATACCCCTTTCCCTGCGCGCTTGCCACTCCTTGTTTATGCTAGATAATTAGGCTAATTTATTAGACTAGTTAGGATCATATAGTTCTCTCTCGCGACTAGTGACTATCTCATAGTCCGGTGAGCGACGCCTGCGGACGGCGCCGGGCACCAGATAGTTAACCTCGGGTTCTCACAGGGTGAGGTGGGCCTCTCGTGCTCTCGGAAGATAAAACGTGTCCCACTCACGCATAGGGTTGCTATCAAGGATTTTCCACCTCGATCCCTACCCGTGTGATCACCATCAGCCTTACAATAGTGATTCATATCGGACCCCCCCCCCCTCCCTGAAGCCTACTGATTCGAGGATAAAATCGTGACTGTGAAGTGACGCCCCGACCCCCCCGGGAACGGGATTGTTTGATGTCGCGTCGAGTTTTGCCTTCAGTGACTCTAAAAACACAGTGTATATCGAACTCATCGCAGTGACTCAATATCAAGGACACTATCCCACTCGACGGGGTGAGAACTGGAATAGGACGTCTTCAGAAACGGTTCCGTTTCCACTACAAGGTGTTCCGCCAACGAGGACAGCCATGATGCCCGCCGCCCCCCGACCCGCTGGTGTATCCATCGCCTGCAGCCGCATCCCACACAAATAAATGTCATCCATTTATTTGAAGACGAGTGCAGGGAGTGCAGTATCCTCGGAGAGATTCCCGAAGACATCGAGGTATTTTGTTGAGTTTTAGTTAGGAATCAAAGCGCGCAGGGCAGCTAGGTGGAATACGTAAATCATAGGTGAAATTGGAACATTTAATTAAGTGCACTTAAAGATTGAAGTTGTATGTCAGTTACATTTATTGTAGAAATAATGTTAATTAATAAAATACATTGTACCATGTTTTATCAGATTAGCCTAGGATTGTGATTTACATCATGAGTTGCTCTCTACTACACCCTTTCGAGATATAGACACGCTCGCATTGAAGGGCGCGTGCGTGGTCCCGGCCTATGACTCAAATCTCCTGGACCTTGGCTCCCACTGCAGCTATCCCCCTTCATCCATTCACCAAGGTATGAGAATTCTCACGCCCCCACAACTGCCTCCTCCCCTTTCCACTGTCCAGGGATTTCGGAACACGGACCGCACAGTGGTCCTTCGAACCGGATACTCGGTCCATTACCTATGTACAGATCTCTCCAAATCAATTAATTTGTGTGATCCTACTAATTTAACTAATCCGTGTAACAAATCATGTAGTAAATCACAGAATGTTTTCCCTGGGCATAGGTAAGAAATTTATTTCAAATGTACAAGAGTTCTTTATGCTCGCTATGGCACATCCAACAACCAAACATGCGATAATATCCCTATGTTACCTTGATTCACACTTCTTACTTATATCCTTTTTCACTTGGGCAACATTTTGCCACCTAAAGAAACTTAGATTGTGCTGAAGTACACTGGTCGCCGTTTCACGGGTAGTACAGCCCGTCGACTTCGTTCAGTGGCATCATCAGCCACGCCTCATAGTTTTAAGCTTAGCCGTCTCCAGCTTTTCGTAGTTTAGTGGCTCAGCCCGGCCAAAAACCAAATGGCATCATTCTTCATCTCCCCGCGGTCCCTCGAGACCACGTCGAGTCCAGTGGCGCCAACCACCACACCCTTACATTAAGCTTAGTCGTCATAGGTTTTTCTTAGTTTAGCTGCTCTGCCTGGCCAAGAACAAAGCGGAACTGTTCTTCAATTCCTTGCTATTCCTCGAGACCAGCACCTCCTCTCCCTACTGACCAGTTTGTATGACAGCGCAATCTTCTTTAGTCACCCCCTTCAATTTTCAATTTTCTTCGTTATTTTCGTTTCGTCTGTTTCTCAATTCATCGTGTCACGTTTCCCTCTTCTTTTTATTGTATTGCGTTTCTGTAGCCATTTACGTTTCTCTGACCAATCGTAACTATAACAATTGGAGTTGACGCGCCTCGTTGCTCTCAATTTATAATTTACCTGAATTCTCCCTTTATACACTTTGTGAATTCTCTCACAACTGTCATAGGATTCGAGTTGACATTTCCAGTTCGTTCGCTTTACATACTGTTACAGTTGTCTCAAGCGCTTAACGGCGGCAGCCTTCCCTCATGGAGAACCATTTGTAGTGCCAGTATCTTAGCGGCAGTCACCATATCTTATTCCGGCCCCACCGAAAGCGCAGTTGCAAGCGCAACACTAACAGAACTCGTCACCATTACTCAGAACTTTCTAGAAGCAGTCAATGAATACACAGACGTTTATGGAACTGTCAACATCGAGGGCTTGTCCTCTAACAAAGCAACTGAAATCTACGAAGAAGGCCAAGCCCATCATCAAGTGTGGCGGTTCTTAGAGCCGGCTTGGGCCCAACACCCTCTCGATGGTCAACTTACGCCGCTCAGAGAGTAACTGAAACCCCTCAAGAAGATCCTGCTCAACCTAAAATTCCGAGCAGACGCCAGAATGAACGGCACAAATTCCACCGCCCCAGCGATCCAGTAACAGCCTAACCAAGGCACCACCATCACGTACATAAGGGAAGAGCCACAGTCCCCCTCCTTCGATGGGGATCTGGAAATGTTCTCCAGCTGGTGAAGCATTTTCAAAACTGTGATTCATGACAATACTAGATATACAGATTGAGAAAAATTCAGCGCTCTTATACGCTCCCTTACGGGTAAAGCCAAGCGACTGATCAGCTACCCAGTGTATAACGATACCGCGAATGACTACGTCCTCAACAAACTTCATGACGCCTACGACAAGCCTTTGGTTGTACGCAGGGGACTGAAGGAACGCCTCATTGCCATTCCTGCACCTACGGACGATTGTGAGGACTTGTCGAGATTCCTCGCCGACTGGGACGAACTGAGTGAACATTACAAGAACGTGGTAGGGCAAGCCCTCTCCGATGAATTTGTGGAGGGAGTTCTAGTACCGAAACTGTCACGCCAGGTTCTCTCATCTATACATCTATTCAAAGGCACCGCTGAACTAAGTGTGCCCGAGCTTCTCGCGGCGCTCAAAGTCTACGCGGGTGCCATCACGGACATTCGTCACCATACCCCCGTGACGGCTCGCCCAGTTCCTGCAGCAACCCCTACGCCCTCTAAACCAGCACCACGTTCACCTCGACAGACATCGACGCGTGTTCCGACACCTCTGATGACTACAAGTCAAACACCAAAACACGCCATAAGAAGTCCAACACCTACGCCCCCTCAGCCGGCACCTGCACTACCTGCCCCGGCACCGGTAGTCCTCAATGAGGCCCAAGCTCCGAGACAACTGCTTGTTTTGCAGTGGCTCCCTTCGGCCTTCGCATTGCAAAGCTTACCCAGATATCTCCACGCGTACCCACAGACTTCTGGCACTCGGCAGGTGTACCATCCGCTACTCCAACAAACACCAGACCAACCGTTGTGATTTTCAAGCAGGCTGTTTGAAGTGTGGCGCCCGCCATAAGGCTCCACTATGCCCTCAAGCCATCAATATAACCGGCAATGGCATCTTAACTCCCCCTCCGCCGAATCTAGTTCCTTCTCACCTTAGGAAACAGTCTCCGTCAAGCAACGCTCCCACTCCTCCGTACAACACGGCCTCAGCACACCCTCCTGCTGGTTATCATCCAGTTCCAGGATGCCATCTGTACTATCACAACTTTTTCCAGCACCCTGGGGCCTACCCCACTCCTTACCAAGCCCCGTATTATCCTCCGTTACAACCAGCGACACCTGGCACCAAAACAATCCAAGATGGCACCTCAACTTATACACCATCAGCCTCTAACAGCACCCACAACGACGACGTCAGGGCCCCGCCAAAGGTAACCCATGCCTCAGAATCCACCAGTACCCCCTCTTCGATCTACTTGGCTCCCATCCTTCACACTCCAGCCACCATGAATCCCTCTCCAGATCAAACTTCCCCGACAACAGATGATACCTCAACTCAAGATCCGGAACCGGTACCAGTCGTCGTTGAGACTACACAAATTGTCGCGGACGCTCCCGATTCTCGAACACAACTAGACTCTAGAACCGCAGGCTCGGTCCCCTCGGACGCCGAGACCCGGTTCTTCAGCAATTACTGACAACATAACTATGATCGCAGACACAGCCCTCATCCAATGAGCAGTGCAGAGTACCGTGGCCCTACCCGTCTTTACTTGACGCCTCAGTAAAAGCAGCAAGAGTTGTATTTCCCAAGTCTTCATTGATTGCGGGGCTCAACTCACGTTTGTTCACCCCTCCGTCGTGAACCAACTTGACCTCAAGCCAAAGGGGACCATACTCTTTCGTATTGATTCCTTCAACAAAACTGAACTACCTCAGGAGTTCGACATCGTCGAGTTCAATTTGCACTTGGGCGCTGAGAAATACCTCATCGAAGCGATAGTACACCCCTCAGTGGGTAAAGTCAACTCTATGCCCGGTTACCAACATACAGTCCAGATACTCAAGTCTCAAGGCATCTCTATCGCCAATAAAACACCGTCAGACCAAACTACCGACATCCACATCATATTAGGCAGCGATCACATGCCATTAGTTTTTAAACGCGTCATGCGCTTGCTGTGTGTCGAACATATTGCCACCCCAGCTGTTATGTAGTATGGGGCAAACTGCCTCCTTGGAGCTAGGATCACGCCCACAACTCCCCCTATTGAAACCATTGCACTCAACAGCATCCACATCGAAGAGCCTGTTCTCATTGATCTCCTGGTACACGAACTCTGGTCATTGAACTCAGTCGGTATCTAGCTGGAAAAATACAATCATTTAAAAGAGAAGGCGATTGAGTTTTTCAAGTCGACCGTGCGGAGGAGAGATGGAGCCTACACGATCCGCTTACCTTTCAAGTCTGAAGATCGCCCAGCAATCAACTATGGGCGCGCAGTGGCTCAACTGCACTCACGTCCATCCCTTTATGAAGACTACCGGAAAATGTTGGACGAATATCTACGGCTCGGGTTCATCGAAACCGTACCCCCTGGTCCAGAGGTGGATGGGAAAGTACACTACCTACCTCACCACCCCGTCTACAAGAACTCCCCCACGACTCCCGCCAGGATATTATTCAACGCATCATCCAAAGCACACAAGAACGCGCTATCCCTCAACGACGCCCTGTACACTGGACCCAACCTAGCTCAGAAAATCCAATCAATGATCCTCCACTTCAGAGTAGGCACGTATGGCGTCCTGGCCGACATAAGCAAAGCCTTCTTCAGAATAGGAGTAGATGAGGCAGAGATTTCTGCCGCTTTCTCTTCTTCACAAGGCCTGACATGCAGGAAGTCCAAGTCTTCCGCTTCAAGGTGATGTTGTTTGGGGCCACTTGCAGTCCTTACTTCCTCAACCAGACCATTGAACACCACCTAGAGACGTATGAACACATCCTAACGACAAAATTCAAGTCCGCATGTTATGTGGATAACTTGCAACTTACATATGATCACGTCCACGAGATTATTGTAGAGAGACCCCACATAGAACAAATATTAAGTCACGCCAACATGCCCCTGGACCAATGAACCTCCAACGCTGTCATCGAAGGTTTTGTACACAACGGAGTCTGTGACTATCTCGGCCTTCGCTGGAATACGGAACGAGACACTCTCGGAATAGCCATGCCCAACCAATTTAAGGAAGCCTTTGACCAACCACTGCTATTTCGGACCAAAAGGAAAATACTCAGTCTGTTTTCCTCACTGTACGATCCCGCAGGATTCCTGGCCCAATCACCCTCACGGGCAAACTTTTTATACAAAACTTGTGGAGAGTGGAGGAAGGTTGGGATAGCCCTCTGAACGGGTACAGTATCCAGACCCTCATGACCACCCTTGACAACTACGCCCTCCACGTCTTTTGCGATGCGAGCCAACGAGGTGTTGGGGTGGCAGTCTACACCGTCTCACTAGAGGGTCACGTTTCCTTTCACTCGGGCAGGAGTAGGGTCACTCCTAAAAATATGGCCAAGCTCAGCGAAGACCTCACTATCCCCCGACTAGAACTCACGGCTATTCTCTTTGGCAGCCGCCTCGCTAAGTACCTGGTGAACCTACGTTCCTCCCACTACCACGCCACCTTTGTGTGGTCTGACGCCAAGTCCGCTCTTTTCTGGGTCCGCAGTCAGACCAGCAAGTCAACCTACGTCCTCAACCGAGCCAAGGAGGTCAAACAGTTAGTACAAGATCATAACCTCCACCTCATGCAAGTCAATTCCAAAGACAGCCCGGTAGATCTCGCCTCCAAAGGCACTAACGTTGCAGGCCTTATCAACAAACGTAACCTTTTGTTCAAGGGTCCAAAATGGCATCCTTACCCGGATCAATATCCCCCACAAGAGTCGTATACTCTACCCATCCTTGTACACGCCTGTCCCACCATTGTTGTGGAAACGGAGAGACCATTCCACATGGAACAGTTCCCCGATCTCCCAACAGCATACAACGCCTTCAGGATCCTACTGAAAACAGTGAAGGCTAAGGCATCAATCGCGGTAAAGGCCAAACTCTACCAGAAACCCATGCAAGTTATATTCAGACTGGCTTAAGTCAGCTCTTACCTGCGGATATACCAACATCTCTAAGGACAAGCCACCCCTCTCACTTCTGACGACAAAAACCTCATCTACCAAAGAGGCCTCAAACTGGATGAACAGGGTCCCGTACGCTGTCAACCACCGCACGCTGCCACGCTCAACGAGTATGCACCCCAAGTGCACATTGTGGAGCCGCATCATCTTGCACCAACATCGACTCGCACTCCACACCAACACCGCCACACTTCATATTCTCCTTTGTCTCACGTTGATGCTACTTATGTGGACGTCTTCACCTGCACCAACATCCGGACCCTCATCCTGGAAGTCGTCACCTCCATCAGCGTGACAGACTTTCTGAGAGCGCTGCGTCGCTTTGCGGCACGAGTGGCGATGTCTCCACTCCTTCGTATCAGACAACGCCACCAATTTCGGGGCCACCAACAGGTTTCTCCGAGAACTCAGAGATCATCCCAGCATCAACGACTTCTTCACCAACCACCACTCTTCCTGAACCTTCATCACACCGCTTGCCCCTTGTGAAGGCGGCATGTATGAACGCCTTGTCGGAATCACCAAGTCCAATCTGAGAAAGGCTCTCTACAAGCATATAACTACCTACGACGAGTTCGGAACGTTGTGCCAAGAAGTGGAATGCGTGTTGAAAAACCACCCCCTCACCTACAGTATGTTAGCAGTGATTGTATCGGGGTGGCCAATGAAACAGTCAATTTGCAAAATATTGTATTAGTTACAAGCACTATAAATACAAGCGTGCCGTCGCTTCGTAAGCAGAATCACGACTGACGCTAAGCGACGCGACCAAGCTCAAACTTGGTGGGAAAACATACACGCTCAAATGAACACTTGGTTCTCACAATAAGGTATATAATATAATGTACAATATATAATGTATATAATAGTGTCATATCTCACAATAATAATAAATAAACAATATTACAAATACGTATGTACAACACACAAAAGATATTCTATGCCAACATTACATAGCTCGGCCACCACCACTCGGTGGTCACACCGAGCAAACAAAAAGAAATGACCAGGCAAGACAAAAGCAAACATAACACAGTCCACATACATACAAAGGTGATTACAAAAGTGTGGAAAAGAATAACGTTAACTCACCCTAATACATAGACAAGAATACAAGAATATATATATAAGAATAACATACGACATAATGAAGGTACATAAGAAACACATACAACAGAATGAAATATGAACTAGCGCCAGTTAACCAAAATACAAAAGACAGCAATTGCCGGACGTCCGGGACATGACACTTAATAGCTAAACAAGAGGTACACACACAAATCAATACACTTAACAGAGAGAAGAAGAAAAAAACACAAAGTACAGGTCAAGACAAACATAAATAACAACATAAACACTGTACATATTCAGTTACGAAGACACAGGACCCCTTGAACGGAGATTATAATTACGAGGGGCTGATACAGGAATAGTTTGTACAGTGGGCCTTGGAGGAGGCCGGGTAAACGCCGGTATGGGCACCTGAGTGACCTGTCTGTCCACACGCACCACTTTGCTCAGTCCCTGTGAAAGATCAAAGACCCTGAATTTGTTGGGATGCAACTTCTCAGTAACCAAAAAGGGGCCTGTAAATTTACCATTCAACTTATATTGGCGGTCAGGCATGCTCTTATAAACATCATCACCAACAACGATGGTAACAAACTTTGCACGAATATGTTGGTGTTTCAACATTTCGTCCTTGGAAACAGCAAGTTTTTCTTTCACAGAGTCATAAATGGCATGCAACGTGTGACCCTGGAGTTGACTATAGTCATCAAAATTGTAGAGGGGACGAGCAGGGCTGTCAATCACATCATAAGGGAGACTTTTTCAACTCCATAGATGACATAATGAGGCGTTTTGCCCATAGAAACATTAATGGTGCTATTAATACAAGCACTGACATGGGGAAGTCAATCTTCCCAAGATTCATGAAAGCTACTAGCAACGTGTCAGAGTATATCTAGAATTTTCCTATTCGTCCTCTCTACAAGACCGTTGGACGCCGGATGGTAAGCAGTTGCGAATGTTTGTGTGATGCCGTAACGTTCACAAATACTTCCCAAAACCTCGTTCCAAAATTCAGTACCATTGTCACTTAGGAGCACCGAAGGAGTAGTGTATGGACACAAAACATGAGAAACTAAAACATGGGCTACCACTGGTGCAGACTTGTTACGTAAGGGAGCTAATATTACAAAACGACTAAAGTGGTACACACACACAAGGACATACACAAAACCTTGAGTGCTACGAGCCAGCTGCAAAAGGTCTATAGCCACAGTCTGAAAAGGGCGAGAAGGAGTAGGGTACTCTAAGATGGGAGCAGTGCGCGTAGAACCTTTGTTCTGGGCACAGGAACTACACCGGGCTACATGAGAGGTAATGTCCAGTCGCATTTTCGGCCAATAATACTTCTTAGGCGCCATAGCCAGAGTTTTGTCACGACCTGGGTGACCAGCCTGAGGGGCATCATTAGCAAGGGACAAAACAACGGGAACGACATCCCCCTTACTCCTAATCATCTCACGTACAGCCGTATCATTGCCCTGTCCCCACAGGTACAACTAACTGAGTTGAATGACCCAGACTACCTCATTGCTACCACTTGAATACAATACCAGTTCCTGACAGATATCCTACAAACCTTCAAAAGGAGATGGCCCCACGATTATGTCACGAGTCTGAGAGAACGTCACCCTCGCCACAATAAGCCTCATCCACGTGGACCCCGAGTACATGACCTTGTTTTTCTCATTCTGGACGGCTTCCCCCGAGACCAATATCTCTTAGCTCGTATCACTCGAGTTTTTCCAGGCCCTGACAACGCCATCAGATCCGTAAGAGTCCGCACGGCCAAAGGAGAATATGAACGATCTGTCACTCGAATCATCCCTTTGGAAATCAATCTCGACACAGACGCACCCCCTCCTTCCCCCACGGATAACCTCGAACCGCTTGTGGAACTCTCCCTCCCCGAGGAGGAAGGCGAACCAGACTCCGGAGACAACGGAACCACGCCAGCGGCGGTTGACCCGACTGAAAGTGTCTGTGGGAGCGAGGACCTCACCAGGCCCACTCCTCAGCAACCTGGCCCGACCACGATGACGGACGCCCCAACTTACCCAGCGGCAACCCCGTCAACCGGTATTCGACCACGTAGAATGGCCGCCCAGCAGACCAGAAACTGGTTCACTACTCTCGGTGAATAACCAGCTCTCCCAGCTTCAAAGCTGTAGAGGATACCTTTCCCTGCCCTTTTTGGTCCATAACTGTGTCACAACTTTGCGTTGTGACACACTGCCTATTACTTCTTATTTTTCTTTTGACTCCTTCAGACCGCAGTTACCAAATACTTTCGCTCAAGGGCCTCGCCGACACAGTAGGCTTCACATTTTTCGTCTCCTTTCAGCCCTTTTCGGATATTACTTTCCTCTACTCTATGGAATTGCCGGAACTCTTAAAGCCTTTAGCAACTACTTCTTGATATTTCTCCTCCCCCTTATCTTCATTAACTGTTGTGCCAATTTAGCCGTCAGTTTCAGTGCCTTAACGAGTTTGAGAGTCTCCTATTTACTCAGGAATTTTCCTCCTCCCTTTTGTTCAAGGTGTCTCTACATATGCCTATGACCGGAGACATCACGAATGTTTTAATGTTAAGATTGGAATATAACAACCTCGCAGTTTTACTGTTTCGCCATGTTGTAGTTGTAACTTGCTACTCTATGATTAGCATTGGTGTATTTCATTCAAGCGTTACAGTTAGAATTTGTTCTACAACGGTTCAACCCCCCTCCCCTATGCGCTTGCCACTTCTCGTTTAGGCTAGATAATTAGGCTAGTTAATTAGGCTACTTAGGATCATATAGTTCTCTCTCGTGACTAGTGACTATCTCAAAGGACTACTAGAAATTATTCAACTCCCACATAAACGTTGCACTCCATCCCCTTCGGAACTGATTATTTGAATTTAAGAAGCATCGGCACCAGTGTATGGGCATAGTCCGGTGAGCGACGCCCGCGGACGGCGCCGGGCACCTGACAGTTAACCTCGGGTTCTCACAAGGTGAGGTGTGCCTCTCGTGCTGTCGGAAGATAAATGTGTCCCACTCACGCATAGAGTGGCTCAGTTTGCTCGTGATCTCAGCTTAGTCTGCTCGTAACCTCAGCTGGAGAGCTCGTTTTTCTGCACAGACACCAGCTAGCGAATACCTATAAAATCTATATCTCCGAATAGTGTTAAGTGGTCGTGTTGTGCTTTTGTAATTGTATACGTATAGCGCTATACAGATACAGATATAAGATAAAGTGTAGTGTTCTATCTAAATTCAAAACAGTTTTCTGTTACTGTACTCCAAAGGTAGGAGAAATAGTATAAGGTTAGCAGAGTAAGCTTCGTGTATTTAGTTTATTAGAGACTGCTTTTTTTCTCTCTCTTTGCCGTTTGTATTGCTAAAGGAGGAGCGAAATGGCCTGTGAAGGTTATGTAAACCTGGAGGACAGTCTCAGGATGTGTGAGGAGGAAATTCATGTTCTCAGGAGTGCGCTCCGTGAGAAGAGTGAACCCTCCCCACAACCCAAAGAGCGTTCCACTTCTTCCCCTTCTGTCACTGCCGTGAGCGAGTGGCGCTCCGCGGGGTCCCGTTTGTCGAGCCCGCGTTCGGTAGACGTGTGCCCTGTGGAGCAACCGCTGGCTCTAGCCAATCGTTCTGCTCTACTAGAGGATGAAGTGGCTGAAAACCAGGAGTTCTTGGTGGTGGAGGACTACATGGTGCGAGGCTATGACGACATCCTGCAGCGGAAGACTAAACGACGTTGCAAGCTTGTATGTCAACCGGGCCGTGGGATTGCCGATTGGACCCAGTCCATCAGGGAGCAAGAACGAACGATCACGGTTACGATTGTTCATACGGGAAGTAACGATGTAGGTAGGGTGAGATCAGAGGAACTTGTTCGGAATTACAAGGTCCTCCTTCAGGAGATGAAGAAACGTGGGAGCCATCACTTAGTCTGTGGGATCCTCCCTAGGATCTACGCGCGCTCGTGTTGGAACAGTGGAGCCATAGGGATCAATGATATCGCAGTTATGCACACAATTGGGATACCACTTTCTTGATCCTTGGTATCTCTTTTCTAGGCTCCATGACCTTTACGCTTCTGATGGGATCCACCTTAACCGCAGAGGCAAAGATGTTCTTACAAACAAAAGGGAAGGGGAAATAGAGTGTACTTGGGAAAACAGTGTAGAGTATAGCATTAATGTAGAAGAATATACCAGTATAGGACAAAATATAATTTTAGGATATAATGTCGGTAGAGGACGAAATGTTACATTAGGATGTAATGTCACAAGAACAAAATCTCACGATGGGATGTAATGACAGTGGAGGACAAAAGATCACGATGGGATGTAATGATAGTGGAGGACAAAATATCACGATAGGATGTAATGATACTGAAATAAAAAATATTACGGTAGGATATAATGTCAGTGGAGGACAGAATATAATTTTAGGAAGGGATACCGGACAGAATGTCAATGAAGGCCGAAATATCATGATGGGATGTAATGACAGTGGAAGACAAAAGATCACGATGGGATGTAATTATATTAGAGGAAAAAATATCACAGTAGGATATAATGTCACTGGAGGACAAAATATAATTTTAGGAAAAGATGCCAGACAGAATGTCAATGAACTACGGGAGGCCGGTGTGAATCACGGTGACGTAGGGGGACAAAGTGTACAAAAGAGATCGAATGACCGTGATCGAGCAGATGTCAGTGATGGGGGAAATGTTAATTTTGATGGGAGAAATGTTAATGAGGCATTGAATGTCAATGAAGGACCAAATGATAATATA
>NC_134779.1:87569390-87574390 GCF_046742065.1 Oratosquilla oratoria | reverse complement strand
ACATACATATGTACATAAATTCAAATATACATACACACATTCATACATACATACATACATACATACATAAATACATACATACATACATACATACATATAAACATGTATATATGCATGTATACATACATACATACATACATACATACATACATACATACATACATACATACATACAAGCATGTGTATATATATGCATATATATATATATACAAAAATACATTCAAACATTTATTCATACATTCATAGATAAACACACACATACATTTATACATACATAAATACCTACATACATAAATACATACATACATACATACATGCATACATACACACATACATACATAGACATATACATATATACATACACACAAACTTTCACCCCCCTAGTCACCACTGTCACTTAAATTTGACTTGTAATATCACTCGTCTCGAGGCCCCTTGCCTCTCGTTACGTGAGGTTCACTAATATTCAAGTTCCTCTTAAGTAGTAGGCCCAATGCCTTCTTTTTCCTGTAGTCTCACTATTTTCTAGGCCCCATGCCTATTCCTCTCGTCCTTTGGGTTAATAAAAGGAGGGTGAATTTTCTTTCTTCTTTCACTGTAATTTCACCTTAGCTTACACTCGGGATCTCTTTTCTCTCGTCTCTACATCGTCTCCTGATCCTCTCTCCTTACACCCTCTCTATATCTTCTCCCTATATCTTCTCTATCTCTTCTCTGTAGAACGTCTGACGAGATCCCGTATCTTACGCTAAGCTACCTTCGTCTGACGTCACTAATTTTTCTAAACCAATCCCCGGTGACTTCTCAAATAAATGTCACTCCTTATGGGCGTGACTTTGAATTCATGCACCAATAGTTTTTTCCTCCTTCTGCACCTTGCACCAATCCGGAAAGCCATTTCAATGCCACTAGCAAAAATTGTTTACCTCAGCATTAGTCAAACGAAGGTAACCCGCGCTTACAATGTTGTGATTACATAAGCGATTATAAAAACAGTCACCACCGTCGGTGTGTTTACATAGACAAAACGTCGCCCTCACCTAGACATAACATTGCCCTCTTCGGAGGCGTCGAGTCTGAGTTATTCTACTGCCCTAGCTCATTTCCATTCGTACACTACCGGCCTCTTACAGGGCTCGGCAGCTACCCTTGGTCGTCCCGACCAATTTCTTATTTCCCTCTTACAGGGCTTGCTAATATATTTCTAGAATAAGCTAATCTACCCTTGCGTTATTGTTAATCTACCTTCCAAAATACATCATTCATGCTATAAATTGGGAATAATACATAAACATAATACCTATAAATGTGAATAACATGCATCTCAATATATATATAAGGTATTGAATTAAGCGGTTACATGGTTGATTTGCTTTGACAGAGCCAATCTCCGGAATACAACAAAGGCAATCAGTGCTGCCACTAACACTGAAAGTAAATCATTTGAGGGAGATCTTGACAATGGTCTTCTCTTAATTTTCAAGGGAGGGGAGTTTTCAGGCAATGTGAAGTTGAAGGTTGAAATGTAGGTGTCCTCGGTTAAATGCATTGTATTAAGGGTATTAGAAATGGTGGAAATAGTGTCTGCATGCAATTCGCAGTTATCTTGAATAGAGACAAGACCTTCAACCAAATCCAATTTAGGACTCAACCCGGGACAATTTATTGATACCTTTGTCTTGTTAGGGAAAAACAGGTAATGAGATCCTTGTATGTTACAATGAGGGATCTGGTCTACCAAAATTCGTTGGTAATGACAATTGTTCATAACAGACATATTCCTAACCAGAGAGTTCATGTGAAGCCTCTCGGAACACAAAAGAGATCATGCTTTCTCTTAGATTGTCTACAGAAAGGATGTAATTGATTATAAAATTCACTATGAGCACTAACTTTAAATTCTGAATGGTTTATCATCTTTTAAATAGCAATTAATTTGCAAAACACATTAATCTAAAGTTTGAGTGTCTCTTCTTGTTCATTCTTCATATTTATTTTCAACACACTTCATTTTCAAAGACAGTCATATTACTTTAAAATGGTCACAATACTCATGTGTGTACTCAGATGAGAGGTCCTTAAGTCCTTAAGATTCCAAGTCTGACCACAGCAGATCCTCGGTTTTAGGTTTCCATGTATCTGCTTGACACCAAGTTCCAGTTGTTTAGGTCTCCCATCCCAAATACATATAAATGGTCAATACTATCTGTAAAATACATCAAGATTAATGTTCAACTCTTGAAAAATATCATTATAATATTCTCCATATTCTCCAGGGTTATTAATATTTATGCACAAAGTATTACTATAATCATCTTCATAGATCTGCAAGCTAATTTTCCTTATGTCATCTAAATGTCCTACCAATTCTTCTCTTGATTCTAAATGTTTAAGTTTAAACTTGTTTCCACCTGCAGAATCAATTACCCTATATGGACCAGTGTACCTTAGTGAAAGTTTATTATTGGGTGAGGTTGCTTTGACCATTACTAATTCCCCAATTTTCAATTTTAGTTTACGAGCTATTTTGTGTTGTTGTTCCCTCATCTCTTGTGAATACACCTGCATATGTTTCCTAACTCTTTGGTGAATACTTTGAAGAGTATTTATCCTATTGGATATATAATCATCCATATTATATATGGGTTTTTGCTCTGCTGTCAACATTTCATATGGCAGAGTTTTGTCCTCCCCAAAAATTATAAAATGAGGTGTATCCCCAGTTGCTACATTAATTTGATTGTTCAGGGTACACTTAACACAAGGAATCCAAGTATCCCAAGTTACACTATGAGGACTTATTAGGGTTCTAAGACATATAATTATCTTTTTGTTTAACCTTTCTACTACTCCATTACTTTGGGGATGGTTAACGAGTATATTGACTTTCTTGATGTGGAACACATTACATAGATTTTCCAAGATTTTGTTATTAAATTCAGTCCCATTATCTGAAACTAGGATGTTAGGTGTAGTAAAATTACAGATTATCTGATCATAGATTACGGAAGCAATAGTTTCAGCTTTCTTATTGATTATGGGTTGTAATATACAAAATCTTGAAAAATAATCAATAGCAACAAATAGGTATTTAAAGCCGTTCTCGGTTAGTGGTAATTCCAAAGTATCCATGTGAACTCTTTCCCAAGGTTTCTGTGGAATGGGATAGGTGAGTATAGGAGCAGGTTTTGGTGTATTTCCCTTCACCTTTACACATTTTACACATTTTTCTATATAATCATATATAGTTTTCTTCATACCTAACCAAAAGTACTTAAGTTGTGCCTGTCTATAAGTTTTATCCTTTCCAGGATGTGAACTACAATCACTATCATGAAGTAACTTCAATATCTCATTTACCAGAGTTTGTGGTATAACCAACTGATTTACTTGACCTCTAGAAATATCTTTCCCATTTACAAATGTTTTCCTATACAAAATTCCATTAATCAAATGAAATTCCTCTATCTTATACCCCTTTGGTAGCTTTGGAGGATCTCCTCTTGGGTTCATCAAATGCTTGATTATTGAATCACATGTCTCATCATCTCCCTGTTCTCTTATTAGCATTTCTTCATCTAAAGTTACTAATTCTTCTATACTACAAACAAAATTAATCAACCCTGTCCCAGTCATTGGTTGACTAATGTTTCTAGAAAGTGGATCTGCTACATTCCTTCTACCCGGAATATAATTAAATTGAACATCATAGCACTGAAGTATCGCAAACCATCTAGCAAGTCTGCCTCTAAGATTCTTATGCTTAAATAAGTTCTGAATAGCTGTGTGATCAGTCCAAACTCTGTTGGGATACCCTAGTATCATATCCCTAAAACTTTCTAAAGAATAAATTACTGCTAAAGTTTCTCTTTCAGTTATAGAATAGTTCCTCTCCGCACTATTACAAAGTCTGGATGTGTAAGCTATGGGTTTTAAAGTTCCATTTCTCTCTTGCATTAGTATGCCTCCTAACCCTATGTCAGACGCATCAGTACAAAGAATAAATTCTTTTTCATAGTCGGGGAAAATTAAAATAGGTGAACTTGTGAGTTTATCTTTCAACTTGTCAAAAGCTTGCTGTTGCGCAGGTCCCCATATGAACTTTGAGTCCTTTCTCAACAAGGAACTTAGTGGATTAGCAATGTCAGCATAACTTTGAATGAATTTTCTATAATATCCTGTTAATCCCAAAAAGCTCCTAACCTTGTCTACATTGATCGGAACTGGAAAATTCTTGACAGCGTCCACCTTTGACTTTACTGTACTCAGTCCGTGTCTGTCTATCTTATGTCCTAAGTAAATGACACTGTCTTGCAAGAACTTACATTTTTTAAGTTTTACTTTTAACCCAGCTTCTCCTAGTCTTGAGAATATCAAATCTAATTTCTTAAAGTGCTCCACTGCAGTCTGAGAAACTATTAAAATGTCATCTAGAAATACACTGGCAGTGTTTCCTAACAATCCATCTAAAATAGTATTCATTAATCTCATGTAAGTTAATGGACTATTACATAACCCAAATGGCATTCTCTTGAACTCATAATGTCCTGTTGTAGTAGAAAATGCTGTGAACTCTCTTGAATCTTCATGCAATTCTATTTGCCAAAAAGCTGATTTGATATCTATAGTACTAAAATATCTATTCTCAGTTCCCAAACTTCTCAAAATGTCACCGATAATGGGTAATGGTAACCTGTCACGAATGGTGTGCTTATTCAGTTCCCTGTAATCAATAACTGGTCGCATAGTCCCATCAGACTTTGGTACTAAGATCAACGGAAAATTCCACTCACTCTTACTATGTTCAATAATATCCTGTGATAACATTTCAGTGATGAGTTTATCTACTACAGCTAATCTAGAGTGAGGAACTCTGTAGGCTGGTATGTAGATAGGTTGTGTTCCTGGTTTTAACTTAATGTGATGTTTTAAAACAGTTGTTTTGCCTAAGGCGTCCCCCGGCAAAGCAATTGCTTTTTTATGTTTCATAAGCAAAGCAA
>NC_134779.1:87539390-87544390 GCF_046742065.1 Oratosquilla oratoria | reverse complement strand
TTTGCAATGTAAACATATACCTAAAATTACCAAATCTAATGTCCTGTTAACTCTATTCCTTGCACTAATGCACCGTTCCCGGACTCACTAACACACCTAAATAGTTTTTCATATTTTGTTTTCTATAATATGGCGTTCAATAGAATTAATTAATTCATTAATTCATTCGTTCTGTCCTTTAATCTAAAGCGACAATATAAATAAAAATTACATTTAGTCATCTTTAATCAGGTCAAAGTGTTATTATCTTATCTGCAATACTGTTAATTACAAACACATATCTTACTACAATTAGCCATTTAAACATGCTCTTCTACCATTTTGGAACATAAAATTCAGTTAATATATTCAATAAAATGCAGTATGATTATATATAGAGACCAAATGTCTACTTAGCTGGAGACCAATTGTCTGGAGACCAATTATCCAGAAGCCAAACGTCCAGAGACCATATGTCTGGACACCAAACGTACCAAATGAATTCTTTTGAGTGCTTTCTGATTTCAGTTCACATTTCACGTATTCTTAAATAGGATTAAAGGGAATGAATTAATTAATTCTATCCTTTAATCTAAAGCAACAATAAAAATTACTATGTTGTGAGTATTTTCTGATTTCAGTTCACATTTCAGGTATTGTTAAATAACCTTAAAGGAAACCAATAATTGATTAGTTAGTTATAAATCCTTTAATTAAAGGTGGGGAACAAATGAAATTTATTTTTTTTATCTTTAATCAGGGTAAAGTGTTATTATGCTATCTACAATATTGTTAATTACAAACGCATCTTTTATTGCAATTAGCTATTTAAACATACTCTTCTACCATTTTTGGAACATGAAATTCAGTTAATATATTTAATAAAATGCAGTATAATTATAAATGGAGACTAAATATCCACTTAGATAAAAACAATGGAAACCAAATGTATGGAGACCAATAGTACAGAGGCCAAACGTCCAGAGACCAAATGTCTGGAGACTAAATGCACCAAATTCAAGAATTTATAGGCATTTACTTATCAGTCACTTATCCGACGTCAAGGGAGGTGAAAGAAACCATCATCTCCTCTGACGCAATATTTCTTCTCTTATTCCATGATCACTCTGTGTTCATTACTCTGAATGGCATATCCAATTATCTTTATACGGGAATTTGACAAAGTATATTTAACAAAATTCATATTTCCCTACCAGCAATAATTCCCAATCAGAATAGATTACGAACAGTAACTTGTCAACATGATGCATTAAAAAAAGAGCAAATAACCAAATTATAGATGCTTATGTCCTCATATATATCTTTATGTTATCATTATATTTAGAACTTAATTTCTGTCCGGAGACCAAATGTCCACTTAACTAAAAGTAATGCAAATCAATTGTCCAGAGGCCAAATGTCTGGGGCCCAAATGTCCAGATAACGATCTGGCGACAAGGCTGACTTAACACAAACGTTCGATCAGGTGTTCCAACACGAGAGTTAATATAATCACCGACTCGACTGGGACATAGCCGATCTATGAAACACCATGGCTAAAGTTTTCTGCAAGCGAAGTATATTTGAGGACTCGGACGGCGACGAAGACATTACCGTGGAATTCAATGCAGCCACCAAGACAAGACGAACCGACGATGGAGGTGAGAACTCCCATCCATCAGACTACGACAACCCGGAGAAGGCGATCCCCGGAGCCACCTCCAGGCTAAGGAGGAAGAGGGATGGCAAATAGCGGGACGGAAGAAGAGCTCCGTAAAAACGCGGAGGAAGGCACGGTTGCACCTCTCCCCTAGTTCAGGCTTCGGAATCCTGAAGCCTTCCCAAACCCCTACCAGGCAGTTGTGACGCTGGAAAGAGAAAAACTGGGGCTGAAGATCACGCTCGGCGCTAAACTAAAGGGTGAGTACATACTTATCCCCAGGGACAGGGAGTCGGCAATGATGATGGAGGCCCGGAGGGGACCCGGGGCAGGATGCAGGCTAATTTGTCTTGACACCACCGAGAAGCACACCAAGGCTGTGGTTCAGAGGTATCCTCTTGATTTCCCGCTGGAGGCAATCAGGGCCCAGTCCCGCGTGCTAACCGCTGAACGTCTACAGGCCAGGTCAGACAAGATGGTCACACGACAGGTGTTGGTGGTCCTTCAGGGCACAGCACCAGCAAAACTCGACCAAGGGGCCTGGGGTAGGTATCCCCTACGCCCATTTATCAGGGAACCTGTGCAATTCTTCAATGTCAGCGCTTCGGACACCTACAGATGCTTTGACCACACAACAGCAAGTGTGGCGTCTGCAGCTTACAACACCCGAAGGAATACTACTTTTAACGCCACAAAGCCAAAGAAACCACCACCGCAAGATGCCCGAACTGTGGCGAGGGGTACCACGAGTGGAACCTGCGATGCCACAAACGTATCAAGCGCCTGCTCTCCAGGAAAGAAGCATACCAGCAACACCCGCCTCCATCCATCGCTTCGCTCTCGCACCACCGCCCACTCGACCTGCATGGCAAAAGTCGGACAGCAGCCCACCAGCCACCCCCGCCCAGGTAACGAGCCCCCAACACCACAGTAGCTTCTAAGAGACTCACAAAGGGGCGCTAAACAGAAGGCCAAGCCACAGAAGAAGAAACGGACCAGGAAGCAAAAAGCGGCAACCAGCACTCCACCCCAACAGACTCCCACCGCATTGCCAAGTAGCGAGGCAAACACCATAAATATCCTTCACTGGAACCTTCAGGGGCTCAGGAACAAGAAGCACAAAGTCCAACAGGCAATTCTTCAAGATAAGGTGGATATAATCTTACTTCAGGAGATCCTGTTTCCGGCCACGGGTGAAATGAAAGTGGCGGGCTTCCACACCTACTCGCTGTCGTACGTCGTAGAGGCGATCGGGGTTGCATGACGCTAGAGAAGAGCAATATTCCGCAACACCAGATAACCGACCCGGTGCTCTGTAGGGAGGGAGTGGAAAGGTTGGCGGTTCGGCTCGACCTCCCAACTGTCTTCTCGCCATGTACAACATCTACAGGAGCCAACGGAATCGACTAGACGTAGGAGAATTGCTCTCACTTGCCGGCTCTGAAAATATTCTAGCGGCTGGCGACTTCAACGACCACCACCCTTTACTTCAGTCTCCGTCTCCATCCAACCCTGCGTGGCTCACCTGAAGAAAACCCCAACATTAAAATACACAACAACGGAGAGCCCATGCACACACGCGGCGGGAAGTTGGACCTCACCTTCCTCTCCAGCGGACTAGCCACGTGAGCATGCTGGAGCGTTCATTCTACCATCACTAGTGACTACTACGGCGTACTCACGTCGATTGAATGACCACAGATGGTGCTCCCATTCCCCACTCCTTGGTGGGACAGCAATCAAACAATATGGGGAGTCTTCCAGTCCTCGTTGGATGCACGGTGGGCGGGATAACCCCACCCCCACCCCCGACAGCATTGAACAGCGTAAGAGGGACCTGACGGAGGCCATCGATAAAGCTGCGGAGGCATCCATCCCGAAGAAAACCCTGGGAAGGCGTCACCACAAAAACTGGTGGTTCTACACGGAAGAGGTGCGGGAGCAGAACCCCCGGGTCAACCTGCATCGGCAACGCTACAGAAGGAGACCCACCAGAGACGACTTGGAGAGACTTCATGAGGTGGTCGCCCATGAACGCCAGGTATCACGACGGGTAAAGGAGGCCAAGTGGCTGGAATGGTGTGCCAGCTTCCTCCAACACACCAGACTGGCAGACCTCTGGTCCAAACTGAGAACGGCTACTGGATGTTCGCGGTCTCGCCCTCCCACCCACTCAAGACCACAGCAAAAGGCGGAAAGGCTGGCAGATACCTTCGCAGCCAGATGTGCCACCGACCAACTTCCTGCGCAGTTGAGCCGGACGCTACAGCGTCTCCGATTGGAGATGGAGCGCCTCATCGGGGACGGCAGGGCAAGACCGAACCCAGCGGACTGCCCTTTCAACCATAGGAAGCTCACCAGGCCAAGCGAGCAGAACGAGGCACAGCCACCGGTGCCGACGGGGTCACCTACACCATGGTGGTGCACGCAGGACCAGCTGGTGAGCAAGGAATCCTAGGCCTGATCAACCGTTTGTGGGTGATCGAGCACCTACCGTCAGCTTGGAAATTGGCGGATATCCAACCGATACCCAAGCCCAAAGACGTCGCCAAACTACGGCCCATCTCCCTCCTCAGCTGCGTGGCCAATATGGTCCTCAACCGGCTCCAGTGGCGACTGAATCCCGTCACCTACACGTATTTGGATTCAGCCGAGGTGTTGGCACCTCAGACAGCATCATGGCTCTCTTAAACAACGTGGATAATTGGGCTACCATTGCCGTATTCGTTGACTTGGAGAGGGCCTTCGAGCTGGAGCGCCCCCTCGTAATCCTAGCAGCCTTTGTCAGCAAGAGTATCCAAATGCGGCTACTAGTTTGGATCGATAATTACCTATAGGGGTGGCGTGTCAGGGTCAAATTCCAGTGTCACATATCATCCCACAGGGCCTATGAGAACGGGACTCCATATGGAGGTATCCTGATGGAACAGCTGGTTAGCCTACCATTCACGGCTGGCACAGTGCTCCTTAGTTATGCCGATGACACGGCAACTTGATCACCAAAGTACAGAAGGCCCTCAACCTCCTAAGCGAGAGAAGCAAGGGGTTGGGACTGAAGATTTCAGCCGAAAATTCCTAGGCCATGATGTTCAAGGCACCCGCACGATAAGACCCTCTTCACCGCTAACACCTGGATCTACAAAGTCGTCGAGGCAGCAAACAAGTTCATGGACTCCACCCAGTTCCTACGAGCGCCCTACCAACCCACCGAGGCATATCAAGAACCACCCCCATGTGAGCAACCACCTGTTGAGGTGACTTATACGTCTCTCCCTGCACTAGAGGCCCTGTGTTTTTTGGAGGAGCTACGCCAGCTTGCACTTGTGACCATGGCACAGGCCTGGTACTCTGGCAGTGTGGT
>NC_134779.1:87531890-87534390 GCF_046742065.1 Oratosquilla oratoria | reverse complement strand
AAGAGGCCCCAAAAACTCCATCCATACGAGGTCTGCCCAAGATACACAAGCCAAATATCCCATTACGACCCATCACTTCTGGGATTGGGTAGACTCAGCCAGGCACATCTTCGGAATTCATCAGATCTTAAAGAGAGGTTACAAAAAGTGAATTTCAGGGCCAAGAAATTGGTAAGTTTCGATGTGAAAAATCTTTTTACGAACGTCGCAATTGATGGTGCCCTAGAAGCAGTTGAGGAAGTACTGGAAATGTTCGAGGATAGTGATTTACCCGTGTGCAAACGTGATTACAAGAAATTATTATCCATGTGCGTCAGGTTCGGTGCTTGTGAATTTAACGGTGAAGAATACCGCCAACATACAGGTTTAGCGATGGGTTCTCCCCTCAGTGCAGTTATGGCCTCTCTATATATGGAGATGTTAGAAAACAAGTTTTTTCTGTTTGGCTGAGATACGTGGACGATGTTTTAGTGATTACCCACTACAATACTAAAATTGAAAATTTATTATCTAATCTAAATAATGTGAATTCTAACATCCAATTCACGATCGAAAATGAGATAGATGGACAATTACCTTTTCTAGACACCGTGTTAATAAGATCAGGATGCGGCGTTAGATTTAAAGTTTACAGGAAACCGACAAATAAAAATGACTTCATTCATTTCTACAGTGCACATAATAAGAGGACAAAGACTGGTGTGGTGATAGGCCTGTTTTTAAGAGCACTTCGTATTTGCAGTGACGAATTTCTAGCGGATGAAATTGAAATAATTAAAACAACTTTTGAAAAGCTCAAATACCCCAGAGGGTTACTTTGCACCCTGGAGGAGAAGGCTCGTAGTATACTACGCAGCAAAAGAGAAAAAACCAACGCTAAATATTGGGTGGTCCCAAATTCCAATCTAACAAGAGATCTAGACAAAATCTTATCGTCCTCCAACATTCGTCTTGCAACTTCCACAGGTACGAAAATAAAGGACCTTTTAATCAAGAAAAAAGACCCAACCACAAATACAAACAGCGTAGTTTACGAAATCCCGTGTGGTGGATGTGACAGAAAATACATCGGTGAAACCGGCAGAGGCTTAGACACCAGATTGAAAGAACACCGAGCAGATGTAAGGCACCACAGGGTTAGTAGTGCATTAGTTAACCATGTCGATGAAAGAGGCCATCTACCAAAATGGGACCAGGCAAGAATTCTCATGGATAACATTACACGGCAGGAAAGAAAGGCGATGGAGTCCGTTTTTATCAACATCCATGATAACATCAATAAGAGAACTGGGGATTTAATATGGGCTAAAGCAGCAGCACACTTTATCGTAATGAATAATAAACACAGAGCCCCTGATCCAGACGGACGTTTCAGCCACGAGAAGAACAGGAGGATACTTGGTCAAACTGCTGTGACAATGCGCCACACCGACAGATGAGGTCGAGTGGGGGACCAACCTGACACTTTGCCACGTTCCTTCTTTTGCCATATATATTGACCAACTTGACTTCTAACTATGTTCCTCTGAAGAAGCCACTCAGGCGAAACTAGTCAGGAATAAAAGTATTTCCCTCAGCCCGTGTTCCCTTACCTCCTATCCACATTCGTCACAATGTATACACAATAATAATAACAATAATAATAATAATAATAATAATAATAATAATAATAATAATAATAATAATAATAATAATAATAATAATAATAATAATAATAATAATAATAATAATAATAATAATAATAATAATAATAATAATAATAATAATAATAATAATAATAGTAATAATAATAATAATACATACATACATATACCAAGGCTTTTTCCCCCTTACAAGGGAGGTAGCCAAAAAGGGAAAGGCATAAAAACACTCCCACTCATTTCATCCCTACATACACTCCACAACCCTCCCTCTCATCTGAGCACCTCCTGGATGACGGGTCCCTGCACCCTGCCCACCGCCCTGGGTCAGAAGCAGTGTCGCAAGACACAGCACATCCACAGCAAGGCCGCTTCATTTAATCGGCGATCCCCCCTCTCCGTCCCCCCTTGCATATAAGGAGAGGACGGGGAGAAATCCCTTCGGGCTGCGTCAAAATTTACTCACACATACTACCCCCCCCCCCTGCCCATTCCTCCTCATGCAATCACAACATCATCCATATACAACCATTCTCCACTCACCTCTGTCTTCCGTCCTCTCCCTTCCTTCCTCAACAGACATTTCCCTCTACCCCAAAGCCCCCTTCACCCCATCCATCCACCTCATCCTAGGACGTCCCCTCATGTTCACTCCCTCCACATCTGCCTTCCATACCTCTTTTACTAGTCTTTCTTCACTCATTCTTTCCATGTGTCCAAACCATCCTAATATTCTTTCATCAACCCTATCTCCCAAATCCTTTTTCACCCCTGTTCTCCTCCTCACCTCCTCATTACTCACTCTATCCAGCCTAGTAACCCCCACCATACTTCTCAGACACCTCATCTCAAACACATTC
>NC_134779.1:87511890-87521890 GCF_046742065.1 Oratosquilla oratoria | reverse complement strand
CGGTGTAACAGTCTTTCTGATTGGAGAAGGGTGGAGTAGGAGAATTTTTTTATTGGTACATGGGAGAAAAGCCAGGCCCTTAAGGGGAGGCACTTATTTGTAACAATCAATACCATTGGATGAATTAAGTAGTGACGTCGGAACAGAAATGGCTTAGTGAGCGGATTGGGGATTCCAGGCAAGAGTCCTTTGGTGTACCTAAGACAATAACGTTGTAGAGAATTAGTGAAGAAGAAATGAATAAATTTTCTTTACCAGTTTGATTCACCCATCCAGAAACATTACTATCTTATTAAAGAAGGTATGGTCGAAAAATACTTAAGTGATGGGGTCGACAGTGGTGGCAGCTAAGGACGAACCTCCGAAGGAATTACAAGACTGGTGCGTACAGCAAACTACAAGACTGAGTGCAAGATAAGCCTACAAGTGTACGGGTACACCAACCATAACCACAACTTCAACCACAACCACGCGTATGCTAAATCCAGGGACAAGACGAGGAACGAAGGGTCTAAACACTACGAGCAACTTCTACTACGAGTGAACGAGGTACACCGACTTACGAGGAACAAGGGGACGAGCCAGTATCAGCAACTACTACTACGAGTGAACGAGGTACAGCGAGCCACGAGGAACGAGGGGATGAGCCACTAAAAGCAATAGTGAACAAAGGACTGATGAGAGACGACGAGGTTTATGTACGTGGAGGCAGTAAAGTCAAATCGACTTTTAAAAATACTGAAGGTATGACCACTAACACTAATATATTAAGACACGAGGTTCATACCTCGAATATCAATATTTCCAAATTCATAGGTGATGAAAATACTTTGGGAGTTAATTGGTTTATTAGTTTAGTTGGTACATTAAATGTAAGCAAAAATATAACAGATGCAAAAAGGAAAATATAATTTTTAAACGAGAATGTAGATCCTGAAAAGGGTAGAGCTAAGCTTATCATAAATTCCCAGCAAATGGAAGATATCATTAAAAAATTTATGTCAAAGTGTGATCAGGCCAGGTTCAAAACTAGAGTTCTGTTTAAGAAATATTATTTCCTTCAAAAAAATAAAGATACAAATAAACAATGATCGAAAAATAGAAGTCGCCAAAACTAGCGAAAAGTACAATGTCCGTAACACGTAAATTCACAGAACATAAAAGGCTAGTATTGCCAAGACACGTAAATATACAAGTGTCGATCAAATATCGACAATCAATAACAATCAAAAATAGTCTTAAAGACAATAAGTGGTAAGGTCGAGAAATATCGACCATCAGAATGGAAACTAAGTCCTACGTAATAATTTACGTAAAGAAAATAACAAAGTCGAGAAAATTTCTACGACTAAGTCCGACAAAATGGACACGAGCAATGAGGCTCCGATAAGCAGAGTCCACAAAGATTCGAGAATAGAAAAAATAATCTAAGTCCCAAAACGTAGAGGACACAGTGCAATGGGGGCTCTGAGAGGCAGAGTCTGGAATTCTGGAATTCAAGAAAAGACCACCTCGCCTGCGCGGGATCGGGTTTTGTGGGAGGGGAAGAACGTCTGTTAGAAAATGAAATGATAGTAGTGTATAAAAGAGGGCTATTGCCACCGGGCGAATCGCGAGCAATTAGGGGCTAGATTGTTGTCATGGCATAGGAGGACTTGACCAGGAGCTTGGAGGGAAGCGCCTGACGCCGGAGGTTAGGAGATTGGGATTACCAACGGGGTTAGGATCACCAACGAAAGTTTAGAAAATGGTAGGAGGCGTAGTAGTAGAGAAAGGTGGAAAAACGGAAAAATCTTTAGTGGGAGGTAAACTGAAATGAGAAGATGTAGTAGAAGAGAAAGTTAGAAAGGAAGCGAATTTTAGTCGAAGAAAAAGTAAGTGTTTATGTTTGTGCGTGATTTGTGGCTCTGTTCGTGAGAGGTGTATGTGTGTATCTTACGAGAAGTGAGTTGATTTCACTTTCCGCGTGTAGAGGGCGAACCTGATAAGCCACAGGTGGGGCGAGCGACCCCTGATTATCCCCAGGTTTTGGGTTTGAATTCCTTTTAGATCTGATCAAGGGGCGGAGCGAGGGGGGGCAGACGGGTGGTGTACACCCGCCTGCCGACGTCAACGAGAGATCAGTGACCAGAACGGGAGCGGCAAGGAGATAACTACCCGCCGCCACCGCTGGCGAGGGCGAACCTGATAAGCCACAGGTGGGGCGAGCGTTGTCTGTTTATCCCCAGACTGGGTTTGAAGTCCTTTTAGAGCTGATCAAGGGGCGGTGCGAGGGGGGGCAGACGGGCGGTGTACACCCGCCTGCCGACGTCAACGAGAGATCAGTGACCAGAACGGGAGCGGCAAGGAGATAACTCCCCGCCGCCACCGCTGGCGAGGGCGAACCTGATGAGCCACAGGTGGGGCGAGCGTTGTCTGTTTATCCCCAGACTGGGTTTGGAATTCGGAAGAGTAGATTCAGTGGCGATGCGAGGGAGGGGCAGACGGGCGGGTGTTGTATGGTCTCTTTCCTTCCAATCACAACTCTGAAAACAGAGAATTACGCGATTGGGAATTGTGTGTAAATGTCAGAAGTGTAGACTCGCTCACCAGCGTCAGCGAGAGGCCAGCGTTTGGTTGCGGGCCGGTCGGACAGAAAGGTGTCCCAAGTCTCTCCGTCAACCAGCCCGCGGTCAGATTGGGCGTACTGAGAGAGACGATTGGGCCTCTGCTTTGCTAGCGAGAAAGTGTGCATGTGCCTCTTTTCTTCCAAGCACTACTCTGAAAACAGAGATTTACGTGACTTGGGAAATGTGTGTGTGTATTTGTATTGGTGTAAACCCGCCTGCCGACGTCAGAGTAGAGGTCGGCCATGCCAGACCGGCGGCAGCTAGGAGATATATATCTCCCAGCCACCACCGGCCGGCGATGATACTTGGAGCTTGTAGAGAGAGCTGGTCGAAGAGACGTCCGACCTCTAGGAGCGGTGTGTTGAATCTGTCTGGAATTCTGGAATTCAAGAAAAGACCACCTCGCTTGCGCGGGATCGGGTTTTGTGGGAGGGGAAGAACGTCTGTTAGAAAATGAAAAGATAGTAGTGTATAAAAGAGGGCTATTGCCACCGGGCGAATCGCGAGCAATTAGGGCTAGATTGTTGTCATGGCATAGGAGGACTTGACCAGGAGCTTGGAGGGAAGCGCCCGACGCCGGAGGTTAGGAGGTTGGGATTACCAACGGGGTTACCAATGGGGTTAGGATCACCAACGAAAGTTGAGAAAATGGTAGGAGGCGTAGTAGTAGAGAAAGGGGGAAAAACGGAAAAATCTTTAGTGGGAGGTAAACTGAAATGAGAAGATGTAGTATAAGAGAAAGTGAGAAAGGAAGCGAATTTTAGTCGAAGAAAAAGGAAGTGTATATGTTTGTGCGTGGGATGCGGCTATGTTCGTGAGAGGTGTGTGTGTGTAATTTACGGTTAGTGAGTAGATTTCACTTCCCGCGTTTAGAGGGCGTTCCTGATTAGCCCCAGGTAAGGCATGAGGATTCCTGTTTTACCCCAGGTCAGGTTTGAGTAACGATATTATTATTATTATTATCATTATTACTACCATTACCATTATTATTATTACATTATCACCAGTCAAGCTGGTGAAGGGGTGTGTTACTTGTTGGTGCGGTTATACACGTTTTATCGTGTACACCGCACGTGGGACGGGCGCAGCTGACAGATAGTCTGTACGGTGTGGTCTAGGTGTAATATGTTGTATCAGATGTTTGTGTTTGGCGTGCAGTTTTTCTAGGTGTCTTGAGTGAAGTTTGTGTTTGTGTTGGTTGAGTGGACGGATGTTGGAAATTTGGTGTAGAGACTCAGAGGTTCTGAAGTCGCTCCATCGCGAGCCCGTGATGAACTGGACAGCGGCATTCTGAACCTTCTGATGCTCGTAGTTATTGGTGGCACATGTCAGCTGGCTTAGTCCCGGGGACTGGCACAGAATCGGTCTGACGAGGGCTAGGTACAATCGACGTTTGGTTCTTAGTGTTGCAGTTTTGAAGCGTCTGAGCCTACCCAGCACAGCCCTAGCCTTCGCTCCCTGCTTGCGGAAGTGTGGGGTCCAGGTAAGGCCACTATCAAGTGTGCTACCCAGCACACGGGTATGGTCCTTCGCTGGGATGTTTGTGTTGTTTATTTTAAGAGGAGTGTTTGTGATTGTTCTGTTGGTTCGTTTGCAGCGGAAGTGTACAGCATTGCATTTCGACGCGTTGGTCTTAATGCGCCACTGTTGCTCCCACGCGTGTGCCCATACAAGGATGTTTTGCATTACGTGTAACGCTCCCTGCAGCGTTTTGTGTCTGCTTATGTGGTTAGTGTCGTCCGCATACGAGAGAGTTAGAGCCTGGTTGCGAGGATAAGCCGGCTCTGGCAGGTCATTCGTATATAGATTGTACAGAGTGGGGGCAAGGACTGACCCTTGCGGCACTCCAGCCTTCGGCACAAAAGGTTGGGACAGACAGCCCCGCCACTTTATTCTAATTGACCTGTCGTCCAGGTAGTTGCAGAGCAACCTTGTGAACGGCAGGGCAAAGTCGAAGTTGTGGTACAATTTGTACTTCAGGCCTTCGTGCCAGACAGCATCGAATGCCTTCTCCACATCCTTACAAACCAAAATGGCCTTACCAGGGCGACCGTCTGGCGGTCTTTGAACCCATTGAGTGATTATGGATATTACGTCTTCTGCACCGCGCCCCGGCCGAAAACCAAACTGGCAGTCCCTCAGCACATTCTCCGTCTCTAGGTACATGGTCAGGCGGCGGCTTAAGACGTGCTCGAACACCTTTCCAAAGTACTCCAGAAGGGAGATGGGCCGATATGAAAGGGGGGCGGAGGCGGGTTTCTGGGGTTTAGGAATGAGGATGGTATGGGAGGCCTTGAATAGTTGTGGGAAGTACCCAGAGGCTAGTGAGCTGTTATATAGTGTCGTCATGTGTGAGATTATGTTGTCTGGCATACGTTTGAGTATGTGTGCATCGATGCCTGAAGGGCCAGGGGATTTTAGTTTTAGTGCCGAGATAACCCCCTTTACCTCCTCCAAAACTATGGGGCAGATAAGGGGATCATCTTCATCTAACTGAGAGAGATCAACAGTCTCGTCGGGAATGAGGTCACTACAGCTGTTCATAAATGAGTTAACACTGTGTAAGGTGCTAAAGCAATGTGGTCCTTGCACAGGATGGGGCTTAAAGACCTCACTCCATGCTGACGCCAGAAGGTCAGCTTGGTGTTGGGGGGAGTGTGCAGAGTGGTTAAGATGGTTGATGACCTTGGGTGGTGGCACAGAGCACTCCTCCAGCTCACGTTTGAGGGTCCTCCAGAACTTGGAAGGGTCCTTCTCACAGGCGCCGGAGAGCGAGGCCATCAGTTGCTCCTCTTCTCGATGTGAATCGATGTAGAGGGACTTCCTCAGGCTACTCTGTAGCCAGTGCATGTCTCTTAGGATGGCTACACGGGCCTCTAGGGGTGCTTGTAATAGATCTGTAGATCTGTTTTGTAGTGCAATGCGTAGTCTGTTAGTGCGCATAGAAGCGGTGAACGTGGCAATCTTTCGGTGCTTTGTTCTAGGAATGTGCTTTTTTACAGCGTTTTTGACAAACTTTGTAATTGAGCGCCATTCCTGCTCTATCGCTGCTTGTGGAGTGTTGTCCATGTTTGTGTTGGTGTATGTCGTGAGAGTGTTTTTGAAGCCTTCCCAGTCGGCCTGACTGTAACGTAACCGAGGCTCACTGGGGATAAGGATGGGTGAGGTGGAGATGCGAAGGATTAAGGGTATGTGGTCTGAGAGGGTGGGGGCACCGGGTGAGATAGTGGAGTTGAGGAAGAAAGCTCGGCTGTTGGAGAACACCAGGTCGGGCTTACCCTGCAATCCATGACCTATGAATGTGGGAAAGTCCGGACCTAGGAACTTCAGCCGGTGAAGTATAGTAAGAGAGTGTAGTTGCCGACTCACTGAGCTGCTGTTGTGCGTTCCAGGGCTCCAAGCAGCATGACTGCAGTTGAAATCGCCAATGAAGAAGGTTGGGATTTTGTATGACATCACCTTGGCAATGTCAACAAAGGGGAGGAAGGGGATACGGGGAGGGCGGTAGAGGGTACAGAGGAGGATGGGACCGCGAGTGGTGCTTAACTTGATCGCGAGCATCTGCTCATAATGAAATTGATCAAGTATAGTTGCTGACCGTTACAAGCAATGACATATATATAGACTTCTCCGTCAGATCCGGAGAGTTGCCAAGTATCGCTAGACGCGACGATTAACAAGAGTGTTTAGGAATATTTCCAAGTACATACACGGATATTCTTTACATCAATGAATAGATAATAATATTTGATGAAGTTACCTTGTCAATCTTAGATAAGCAGAAACTTAATAGTTTTTATATGAATATCTATACGTACGAAAATGTAAGTTAGGGACGCAGTTGCCACAAAATTGTTTCACACGCAAATTTCTTTAGCGCGCGCTTAAGCTAGCATGCCCACAACGGCGTTTACGGCGTCAGAAAACGACGAAAATATGCAATTACTTTAATCTTACGTAAATCAAATCCTAAGATTGACAAGATAGATCCGCAAGGTAATACACATACATAAATTCATATGCAAAGTATGGAATAGTTTGTCAAAGCACAAAAAGGAACGAAATACAATCCGATGAATAGAAATCATCACTTTAAGAGTCTTCAGACGTGAATACACCTCACGTAGGCACAGAACTTTCTCACCGGCGTCCGAAGATTAAGAGAATATGTAATTTCTCTTATCTTACGTAAATCAACTCGTAAGATTGACAAGAGAGATCCACAAGACAATAGACATACATAAATCTATATGTAATGTATAGAATTTGGTTAACAGTGTACAAAAGGAATGGAATACATCATATAAATATAATTCATCACTTTAACAGTACTCTTACAGTTGGATATCGAGAAGTCCACCAAGCCTTACCGTGGGAACGGCTGGCATAGTCCGAGTTACACATACGTACATGCGCGCATGTGCGTGTGAAATGAAATCTTCACTACGACGAGCCTGTAGTCGTAACTATATATATATATATATATATATATATTATATATATATATATATATATATATATATATATATATATCAAGGACTACTATTACCCTGGTGTCCACTAGCCTCATACAATAATACCTGTTAAGTCCGGCCAAAATTACCATTTCAAAGCATAACAGTGCCTTAGAAATAGTTTCTTATTTTACTATAAAAGTTTATATTAACTTATACTGCATTGAATAAGTCAATAGTTGATATTTTGGTCCTATATACAATGCTAGGTTTCTAGTTTTGATATATTTGTCCAATATAAAATATTAGGTTACAAAAAAATCAATGGCCTCCGCTAGCGGACCCAGGGATTTGGGTGCGCACGTCCAGTGTAATAGTAGTTCTTTATATATATATATATATATATATATATATATATATATATATATATATATATATGTATATATATGTATATATATATATATATTTATATATATATATAAGAACTGCATACAAGTACAAGAAAAAAAAAATGGCGCCAGTTAACATGAGACAAAAAGACAGCAAATGCGGGACGTCCGGGGCATGACACAAAAGTTACACATAATACAAATCAATACACTTGATAGAGAAACAAGATACAAAGTACAGGTCAAGGCAAGCATGAATAATAACATAAGGAATGCACGCATACACTTACGAAGACAAAGAACCCCTAGAACGGAGATTATAATTTTGTTAGGTAAATACAGAAGACATAATTTGTACAGGGAGCCTTGGTGGAGGTTGAGTGAATGCAGGGATAGGCACTTTTGTCACCTTAAGTCTATCAACATACACCACTTCGCTCAACCCCTGTAAATTTACAATTAAGTTTAGACTGGTGGTCAGGTATGCTTCTATAAACATGATCACCACTGCTGATGTTAACAGGCTTAGCTCGGATATGCTGGTGTTTCAACATTTTGGTTTTGGAGATGTCAAGTTGATCTCTTACAGAACTAGGAATATTATGCAATGTATGATATTGGAGTTGACTATACTCCTCAATATTGTAGAGAGAACGAGCAGGACTATCAAGTATATCATAAGGAAGTCGTTTCTCCACTCTATATATGAGGTAATGGGGCGTTTTGCCCGTAGAGATATTTATGGTGCTGCTAATACAAACACTGACATGTGGAAGCCAGTCCTCCCAAGATTCATGAAGGCTACTAGCAACGTCCCTCAATATATCCAAAATCTTCCTATTCGCCCTCTCTACATGACCATTGGATGTACAGTACTAAGCAATCACGAGTGTTTGCGCAATTCTGTAACGCTCACAAATGCTCGCTAAAACCTCTTTCCTAAATTCCGACCGATTGACACTATGGAGCACCGAAGGAGTAGTGTGTGGACAAAAAGCATGAGAAACTAAAGCATGGACTACTACTGGAGCAGACTTACTACATAAGGGAACCAATATTACAAAACGACTAAAATGGTCCACACACATAAGGACATACGCAGAACTTTGAGTACTATGAGGCAGTTGTAAAAGATCTATAGCTATAGTCTGAAAAGGGCGAGAAAGAGTGGGCTATTCTAAGATGGAAGCAGTGTGTGAAGAACCTTTGTTCTGGGCACAAGAGCTACACTGAGGTACATGAGAGGTAATGTACAGTCGCATTTTTGGCTAATGATACATTTTTACTTACCATAGCCAGATTTTTGTCACAACCTGGGTGATCAAATAGGAGAGTCATGATGTATATCATTGTAGAAACACACCTTCCTGTATGTAATATTAAAGGATTGGACATAAAACACATTAATGTAGAAATTTTCGTATGCACCCCGAAACAAGAGGATAACCCCCAGACACAGGATAAGACAATGCTACAGAACTCCCCATAGAAATACACATAGACAGTATTGTGTCAGGAATAAGAGTGATAGAAGGGTGAAAGAAAACTCTAACATCAATGATAGTTATAAACTGACAATTGCAATTGGAAGGAGTTCTGTAGGACCTCTCATTGCTGGTAGATTGTTTAATAAATCTATTTAAAAAATCATTGATACAGGATCTGTAGTTAATGTTATAACTAGTAGAGTTTTAAGCCAATTGAAACCAGGAGTGAAAATCTTGGAACCAATTCATTATTCATTGCAAGGAGTAACTGGAAATCAGTTAAAAACATTAGGTACGGTTGAACTAGAAGTTATCTTATATACAAATGAACATTTGTACATTCCAGTGATAGTTGTAGAAAAAATTGTTTCCCAGGAGATTTATTGATAGGATTTGCAACTATGATAAAAGATAGCATGGTCATATGTTCTGCTGAGTTAGAGATCTTAGTGAAATCACAGTTAATTCCGTTTTGAAATCAACCAGACTTAAGGCAAGAGACAGGAATTAAAGAATCCGTAGAAATAGATAGGAAAGATGACATTTATATTTTAGATAACGAGGCCGAGCGGTCTAGACCAACAGAAAGTAAAGTCACATATAGGAAACCCAACTCAGATGTTCAAGAAATCCCAGAAATTACTAATTTATCAACTACAAATGAAGTCTTACAATTGTGGAAGATGGCGTAATAAAGTCGACATTATTACACTCCAGAGCAATTGATAGGATAGCAGTGCAGTTGAAAGGAGTCAATGTAGACTTTGATATTTTAACCATCCCAGAATCAATTAGATTAAAAGATTTTAATATTAACTCAGGGATTTATAAGTCAAATAAGAAAATGATAGAAATATTAGTGATTAGTACTTTGAATAAAGACATAGTCTTAAGAAAAAGTACATAAATAGGATGTTTCCAAGTGTTTACAAAACCCATTAGGATTTTAAATGAGAGTACTGAGGAGGTGGAATTACCAATTTCACCAATCTGTTCAATTCAGGAAGAAACAGAGCCGGGAAAGAAATACAAGATTGAACTAGAACCTAGTAGTTGCTCTG
>NC_134779.1:87499390-87504390 GCF_046742065.1 Oratosquilla oratoria | reverse complement strand
TGAGTGGATAAGTAGAGGACAGTAGATTGTGGACAATGTGATTGAGAGTAGAATGAGTAATGAATAAAACGTGAATTAGGAGGAACTATACGAATAAAAGAAAATTAGAAAGGATGAAACGTACCGGAACTCAAGACCGTTTTCATGAAAGTGATGAAGAGAAAGAATGAAAAAAGTTAATAAAACAGTAGATAAAGGGTGGTAAAGATATGTGAAACCTTATAAGAGGGACGAAAAAAAAATGAGTAGGAGATTGAGGGGAAGAAGGAGAGGTGAGAAGGAGGATTGAAGGAGGGAGAGGGGAGAGGGTGGGAGTTCACTGAGTGTAGCGGATGGATATGGGACTAATTGATATCTGCCAGACCTTAGACAGAAACATCAGAGAACCTATGGAAATATTGAAAGGAATACCAAGGCTTACACGTCCAAAAACACTTTTGCTATTTCCACCACCACCCTTACCACTTCTACTACCTCCACCACCTCCAACACCTCCACCATCGCCTTTACCTTCATTGTTAATATCACAGCCACCGATTCTCCCACTACCATTATCATCACCAATAACCATGCTGAAGGACAATAAGCCGAAGCCAAGATGCTGCACAGACACAATGCCGAACGGACACAATGGCAAACGGACAGAAAGCTGAACGGACACAATACCGAATGGGCTTAAAGCAGATTTAAAAAATTTCTTCATTTCACAAAATGAAATGTAAATAAAATAAACTAGGTTTCCACGGATTTCTTTATTGGATATACATAAAACTGTAAAAGAAGCACATAAAAACACTTTTTAGATATTTAAATACTATAAACATAATAAAAAGTTATCATATCTATATTTTAACACTGTTGTTGAGAATTCAAAATATACAAGAAAAATTATATACATACATACAACAGAGGCTTTTCCCTCCTTATAGGGGAGGTAGCCAAAAACATAAAATCCATAAAAACACATTTAAAAGCTTTAAACTGGTTTGCAATGTAAACATATACCTAAAATTACCAAATCTAATGTCCTGTTAACTCTATTCCTTGCACTAATGCACCGTTCCCGGACTCACTAACACACCTAAATAGTTTTTCATATTTTGTTTTCTATAATATGGCGTTCAATAGAATTAATTAATTCATTAATTCATTCGTTCTGTCCTTTAATCTAAAGCGACAATATAAATAAAAATTACATTTAGTCATCTTTAATCAGGTCAAAGTGTTATTATCTTATCTGCAATACTGTTAATTACAAACACATATCTTACTACAATTAGCCATTTAAACATGCTCTTCTACCATTTTGGAACATAAAATTCAGTTAATATATTCAATAAAATGCAGTATGATTATATATAGAGACCAAATGTCTACTTAGCTGGAGACCAATTGTCTGGAGACCAATTATCCAGAAGCCAAACGTCCAGAGACCATATGTCTGGACACCAAACGTACCAAATGAATTCTTTTGAGTGCTTTCTGATTTTAGTTCACATTTGAGGTATTCTTAAATAGAATTAATGGGAATTAGTTAATTAATTCTATCCTTTAAAGCAACAATACAAATTCCTATGTTTTGAATATTTTCTGAACTCAGTTCACATTTCAGGTATTGTTAGATATCATTAAATGAAATTGATAATTGATTAGTTAGTTATAAATCCTTTAAATAAGGTGGGGAACAAATAATTTTTTTTTTATTATTTAATCAGGACAAGGTGATATTATCTTATCTGCAATATTGTTAATTACAAACGCATTTCTAACTGCAATTAGCCATTTAAACATACTCTTCTACCATTTTTGGAACATGAAATTCAGCTAATATATTCAATAAAATGCAGTATAATTATAGATAGAGACCAAATGTCCACTTAGCTAAAAATAATGGAGACCAAATGTCTGGAGACCAATTGTCCGGAGGCCAAACGTCCAGGCACCAAATGTCTGGAGACCAAATGTATCAAATTCAAGAATTTATAGGAATTTACTAATCAGTCATTTATCCGACACCAAGGGAGGGAATGGAAACCGTCATCTCCCCTGACACAATATCTATTCTCTTATTCCATGATCACTCTGTGTTCATTACTCTGAATGGTATATCCAAGTATTTTCTATACGGGAATTCGACAAAGTGTATTCAACAGAATTCATATTTCCCTACCAGCAATAATTCCCAATCAGAATAGATTACGAACAGTAACTTGTCAACATGATGCATTAAAAAAAGAGCAAATAACCAAATTATAGATGCTTATGTCCTCATATATATCTTTATGTTATCATTATATTTAGAACTTAATTTCTGTCCGGAAACCAAATGTCCACTTAACTAAAAGTAATGCAAATCAATTGTCCAGAGGCCAAATGTCTGGGGCCCAAATGTCCAGATAACGATCTGGCGACAAGGCTGACTTAACACAAACGTTCGATCAGGTGTTCCAACACGAGAGTTAATATAATCACCGACTCGACTGGGACATAGCCGATCTATGAAACACCATGGCTAAAGTTTTCTGCAAGCGAAGTATATTTGAGGACTCGGACGGCGACGAAGACATTACCGTGGAATTCAATGCAGCCACCAAGACAAGACGAACCGACGATGGAGGTGAGAACTCCCATCCATCAGACTACGACAACCCGGAGAAGGCGATCCCCGGAGCCACCTCCAGGCTAAGGAGGAAGAGGGATGGCAAATAGCGGGACGGAAGAAGAGCTCCGTAAAAACGCGGAGGAAGGCACGATTGCACCTCTCCCCTAGTTCAGGCTTCGGAATCCTGAAGCCTTCCCAAACCCCTACCAGGCAGTTGTGACGCTGGAAAGAGAAAAACTGGGGCTGAAGATCACGCTCGGCGCTAAACTAAAGGGTGAGTACATACTTATCCCCAGGGACAGGGAGTCGGCAATGATGATGGAGGCCCGGAGGGGACCCGGGGCAGGATGCAGGCTAATTTGTCTTGACACCACCGAGAAGCACACCAAGGCTGTGGTTCAGAGGTATCCTCTTGATTTCCCGCTGGAGGCAATCAGGGCCCAGTCCCGCGTGCTAACCGCTGAACGTCTACAGGCCAGGTCAGACAAGATGGTCACACGACAGGTGTTGGTGGTCCTTCAGGGCACAGCACCAGCAAAACTCGACCAAGGGGCCTGGGGTAGGTATCCCCTACGCCCATTTATCAGGGAACCTGTGCAATTCTTCAATGTCAGCGCTTCGGACACCTACAGATGCTTTGACCACACAACAGCAAGTGTGGCGTCTGCAGCTTACAACACCCGAAGGAATACTACTTTTAACGCCACAAAGCCAAAGAAACCACCACCGCAAGATGCCCGAACTGTGGCGAGGGGTACCACGAGTGGAACCTGCGATGCCACAAACGTATCAAGCGCCTGCTCTCCAGGAAAGAAGCATACCAGCAACACCCGCCTCCATCCATCGCTTCGCTCTCGCACCACCGCCCACTCGACCTGCATGGCAAAAGTCGGACAGCAGCCCACCAGCCACCCCCGCCCAGGTAACGAGCCCCCAACACCACAGTAGCTTCTAAGAGACTCACAAAGGGGCGCTAAACAGAAGGCCAAGCCACAGAAGAAGAAACGGACCAGGAAGCAAAAAGCGGCAACCAGCACTCCACCCCAACAGACTCCCACCGCATTGCCAAGTAGCGAGGCAAACACCATAAATATCCTTCACTGGAACCTTCAGGGGCTCAGGAACAAGAAGCACAAAGTCCAACAGGCAATTCTTCAAGATAAGGTGGATATAATCTTACTTCAGGAGATCCTGTTTCCGGCCACGGGTGAAATGAAAGTGGCGGGCTTCCACACCTACTCGCTGTCGTACGTCGTAGAGGCGATCGGGGTTGCATGACGCTAGAGAAGAGCAATATTCCGCAACACCAGATAACCGACCCGGTGCTCTGTAGGGAGGGGGTGGAAAGGTTGGCGGTTCGGCTCGACCTCCCAACTGTCTTCTCGCCATGTACAACATCTACAGGAGCCAACGGAATCGACTAGACGTAGGAGAATTGCTCTCACTTGCCGGCTCTGAAAATATTCTAGCGGCTGGCGACTTCAACGACCACCACCCTTTACTTCAGTCTCCGTCTCCATCCAACCCTGCGTGGCTCACCTGAAGAAAACCCCAACATTAAAATACACAACAACGGAGAGCCCATGCACACACGCGGCGGGAAGTTGGACCTCACCTTCCTCTCCAGCGGACTAGCCACGTGAGCATGCTGGAGCGTTCATTCTACCATCACTAGTGACTACTACGGCGTACTCACGTCGATTGAATGACCACAGATGGTGCTCCCATTCCCCACTCCTTGGTGGGACAGCAATCGAACAATATGGGGAGTCTTCCAGTCCTCGTTGGATGCACGGTGGGCGGGATAACCCCACCCCCACCCCCGACAGCATTGAACAGCGTAAGAGGGACCTGACGGAGGCCATCGATAAAGCTGCGGAGGCATCCATCCCGAAGAAAACCCTGGGAAGGCGTCACCACAAAAACTGGTGGTTCTACACGGAAGAGGTGCGGGAGCAGAACCCCCGGGTCAACCTGCATCGGCAACGCTACAGAAGGAGACCCACCAGAGACGACTTGGAGAGACTTCATGAGGTGGTCGCCCATGCACGCCAGGTATCACGACGGGTAAAGGAGGCCAAGTGGCTGGAATGGTGTGCCAGCTTCCTCCAACACACCAGACTGGCAGACCTCTGGTCCAAACTGAGAACGGCTACTGGATGTTCGCGGTCTCGCCCTCCCACCCACTCAAGACCACAGCAAAAGGCGGAAAGGCTGGCAGATACCTTCGCAGCCAGATGTGCCACCGACCAACTTCCTGCGCAGTTGAGCCGGACGCTACAGCGTCTCCGATTGGAGATGGAGCGCCTCATCGGGGACGGCAGGGCAAGACCGAACCCAGCGGACTGCCCTTTCAACCATAGGAAGCTCACCAGGCCAAGCGAGCAGAACGAGGCAC